>NC_079159.1:52838253-53141283 GCF_947563725.1 Argiope bruennichi | reverse complement strand
CTCCCGATTAAAAATATATTTCTGCTTAACAACGAAATATGTTTAAAATCATTAATATTAGAAATCTTAAATACATTTTCGATTAATCATTTTTCATAGCAATAATAAGATGCAACATTTGTATAATCTATGTCAACGTAATTCGTAGAAAGATTTAAAAGATGAAAAATATTGAAATGGATAATTGCTTTTAATACATGAATTCTAATTCAAAAATTTATTGATAGTTAATAAAAAAATTAAATCAACATTATATAAAATGTTTACTGGGTATTTTATCATAAACTCCATTTAATAGTTAAAGTATTGAATAAATATTATTATAGTAGTACTTGAATACTTATTTATTTATATATATTCAAGCTATATTTGATGAAGATTTTATTCCATACATATTTTATTTTCGTGATACATTTTCTGAAGTTTAAGAGGAATTTTTGAAATACCTTTTTTTCTGAAGTTGAACAACTGTTACGTATATTTAAAAAAAACAAAAACGTTTAGATGTTTGCAAAGTAACAAGTTTGAACATGTAGCACAACATGTTTGAATGAAATATTTCGCTATTCGACGTCACAAATTTTACTTGAAATATCTTTAGTACAAAAACATCCAAAGAAAATTGCTTTACGTTTTGTGTTTTGCTTTTCCACGTCTTTGATTAATTGATCAAGTATTTCTGTTCAGAAAAAATACCATATGCCGCCATTTTGAGGCAGAGATTCGTTAACATTGAGATAGAAGATCAATGTTCTGTGATTTGTGGAAGGAAAACAAAATTCCTTCTGTTAGCTTGCTTTCGACAACAATTGGTTCATCTTCTTATCTGCAAAGAGTTCATCTATAGTATTGGATATTTCTTACTTATTTACTCTTGCTAATAATATTACATGAAATTGAAGAAAGAATAATTATTCGTCTAACAACTGATCCTCTGATAGTGATATTTGAATTACTAAATGTAAAAAAAAAAGTATCGTGTCTCACATTTTTTAAAAGATTTTTTTTTGGAACACGAAGCAAAATTAAACAATTATAAACTGCCCAATAATGCCTTTTTCTACGAATTTCATTACAGTATTTTTGAAATAATTTAGATAAAGCTACAAGGTAGTGTTTTAAATTTTATACTTGTTTAAAAATATGGACATAACCTGCTTTTACATTTATATATCTGAATGAAATATTTCAGGAAAATATATAAATAAATATGCACAATAAAATCAAATTTTATCATATTTTTGGCAGTGGTCAAATTACTCCTCTTCTGGGCTTCTTCCAATAAATTAAAAGTTGAGGTAGTAAAAATTTGATCTCAAATTCACTATACTCTGTTGACAAGTATTTTTTAAAATTTTATTCAGATTTCCAATTTTTTCTCCTTTGCTATTAGGATTTTTGTGCATGAACAAAGGGTTTTTATCAGTAATATTTTTTGTCCCTCACACAGAACTGCATCAGAATTACTCGCTCACTGTCAAAACATGCAGGTAGTTGAATGATTGTCATTGCGAAGGATTAAGGTGAGAAGTTACTACTTAATCCTAAGAACCATCACTGTGTATAGTGCAAACCATCCTACGCAATATGTCCCGTCAAGTAACTGGACTCCACAGCATTATTTTAACCAGAAAGTAACGAAAGTCTAAGTTTATTTACGCTTTTTTAAAAATACATCCACCTATTCGAGCTTGGCTTCTTTAATTGGAAATCTCGATAAGGGATATCAAATCAATATTATTGATGAGGTGAATCTATTTCACATTAGAAGATGAAAATGTTTGCAGAGAAAGATAATGGTATTTGGAAATAAAGATTATTTTTCAGATTTTGGAAGATTATTTTTCTTACTTTGCAAATTTGACATCTTTTTTTTAGGGCAAATTATTGAATTGCGACGTAGAATTCATAATATTTATTACTTCAATATTTTATAATATTCTTCGTTAAATATCTACAAATTAGTTCACAGGATCTTGAATGAGATCTCTTTTAAATTTTAATCTTCGTTTTTTTGCATTATCTAGAGGCAAGATTTGATTCTTTCATGCAACAGAAAATCCATTAGAATTAAAATTGCAAAGAAGAAGCACAACGTTGTTTTTTTTATTTTAACATTTAGAGATGTATTTGTAAAAAGAGACTTTGATGTAAAAATGATTTCTCATTTATATCGTAATACATAAACCAAATTTAAAAATGTCTTTTATTTTAGTATTTTCAACACAAGTTTGGCAATTTCTTGATTAATTTATGTACGACTTCAGAGTGCATTTATAGGAACCAGAATAAAAAAAAATTACACTGTTTTGATATTATTTTAATTGTTCATTTTTAGCAAAATGTTTTACAGATTTTTTTCTTACACATAGTCGATGGTAATTCAAATTGGTCGCATTAGCAAAGTGCGGATGTAGAATTAATTTTCTAAAATTAATGAATTATGGATTTTAACATACTACTAAATGACCAATATATTTGATCGCATTAAAACATATACATTCTGAGCATATAACAGTGTTGCAACATTCGATGTAATAAAGCTGTGCTATGTATAATTTTTTTAAAATTTTATACATTACCGAGCAAAAATAAAAATTCTTGCCTCCCCTGCCACCAGGCCACCTCAGGCTTCGAGGTGGCCTGGTGGTAAGGACTCGACTCCGGATCGGGAGGTGCCTGGTTCTAAACCCGATTCCACTGGTCAGGTGCACGTTAAATCCGTCGGGACCAAACGCCCTTCCACTGGTGTGGTGTGGAAGTCCAGAGAGGGTGTGCCAGCCGTGGTGTCGTCTTCTTCACCTTATTGTTGTTCAAAAGTATGAGGTCCGCCTCCAAACAGCCCTAGTGTTGCTCTAAAAAAAGGGAATGTTGATATAACTAAACTAAACTATTTTGCCTTTCCTGCGATTGAGATGCATTCTCTCAAGGTGATTTGTCTGAGATTACAGATAGAAACGACAATTAAACTTGAAAAACAAGATTTTTTTTGAAGAATATTTTATAAAAATTATCTTTTTCTGAATGAATTTTTTTATGCCTTCGAAGTTTAAAATATATCTTAAAAAATGATTCTTTTAAAAATGAAAAGTGGCAAAATGTTATAAATGCTCAGTTTTGGACATTTTTAACCTGAAAGTTGCACGTTGCCAGGGAATATAAGATATAAATATATATAAAAAGAAACACGATGGCACAAAATCTCTCCCTACTTATTTCTAAAAATGATGTTAAAACAAAAAGGTTCTTCTGCTGGAACATTGGCAAGCGAGGCGTTTCCAGATGGCGCTAGAAAGAGCGAGCAATCGCATTTGAGAATGTTTAAGCCCCCCTTTTCCCACTTGTATCCAACTCTTAGATTCTGTTGAAGTAAATGTACTGTTAAAAGAGAAAGCTCTACAGAACTTCTGGGAGTAAAGAGGCGCTACGACTCGTCTACATCTTCCATGTTCTAAGAGATAAAAAAAAAATTCTTTTCCATTTTTTAAAGAAATTTTTGATTAAAAATGTTTTATTAGAAACTAGTTTTTTTGTATATTTTTCTTTTATCTTTAAATAAAACAACTTCAATATATTATTAAAATTTTTTTTTTAAATAAACACTAAGAATAATTTTGTTCATCTAAAAATGTAAGTAAATGTCTAATGATAGGAGAAGTCTTTATCAATAGATTATAATTTTGAAGAATTTTTTTAGATTTGCTAGAAGGAGACTTGACTATTATAATAATACATTTCTGAATCAGAATTTAATCTGATTTAAGCCTTTAAATTTTTTTTTGAAAATACACAATGTAATATTTATCCATATATGGAGAAAATGTTAAAAAAAATAACTATTTATATATTTCATTCGAAAATAAGTTTAAAATATATAGTTTATTTAATTAATAAATAAAAAATTTTAAAAAATTTAATTAGACGAAAAGAGTTAATAAAATATAATAAAATTTATATTATAAACTTATTAGTAAAACTTATAAAAATCTTCTGATGAAAAAAAATTTTTAAGAGAAGAAATTTTTAATTTCTCCAAAATTATAGAAGAAGATATTATTATTATTATTATTATAGCTAAATTCTAGTTTAGATGCTGAATTTGATTTAGTTCGTTCAAATTTTAATTCAAATTATCTCCCTGAACTATATAATTATAATAGAAACTTTTTAAAAAAACAAAGTAATTTTCCTTTTAATGTTTTTATTAAAAGAGGTTTAAATAAAAGAAAGAAATATTTTGACCATCTTAAGAACTTTTACTAAAATTATCTTCTAAAATTAATATTTTGAAAAATTAATGATTTTCATTTTAACAGTTAGAATAATTATTTCATTTATTCTATACCGTTCACGATTTCATGAAAGCATCTTTTCTTTAACTAAATTTTTATATAAAGTTTGATTATAATAGTTAATTTCATATTTGGATGTTAAGTTTCAACTGTCTTGTTTAAATTTTTGTTCTGTGACTTGATTCTATTTGTTGGACTATTTTATTTTGAAGCGACACAAAAGCTATTTTTCTGACGGTTCTCTATCTGAATAGTAATCATTTGACGATGATAAAAAAATAACATTCTTTAAATTTTTACTTTATTAATATGAAGATATTAAAACAATTATTACAGATTGAACGTTGTACTAGAAAGGCATATAAAGCGAATTGATGGAAGAATAAGATCTGAAGCTAAATTTTAAGCTGGAATTAATATATGGTTAAATATATTAATATATGACGGTATTAAATTAAGCTAATATTTTAATTAATGAATTAAAATACAACGATTTAAAATATCATTGAAAAAAATCAGCACGAAGTATATTATCTTTTTGCAAAATTGTAACAATAATAATTTGCTTTTTATCATTATAGTGGCGTTAAAATCTTTATTACATGTAGAACGTGGATTAGAAATGCATAGACAACGGATTGGTGGAAGAATAGGATCTTAAGCTTAATTTTAAACTGGAATAACATATGACCCTGTCGGTATTAAATTAGGCTAACATTTTAATTAATTAAATAAAGTACAATAATTTAAAATGTCGTTAGAAAAAATCAGTACGAGGTAGCTTATCTTCTTGAAAAATAATAACAATAACTACAAAAATAAAACAAAATTAATTTTATAATATATCTTATATATCTAATTTATATCTAATAAATCTTTATATCTAATATATCTAATATATATATCTTATTTGTAAATTTATATATATCTTATTAGTAAAATTATTTGTTATATATTTTTATAAATGATAGCATTTTGAAAACGAATAACACTTTTTTCAAAATTCTAGAAATCTTTGTAAGCGATCAGTATTTTATGCTGAATATTTTGTAGTAAAAAAAAAGAAAGAAAAATGTTTTAATAATTTTCGAATGAATCATCTCAATATTGTATGCTTAGAATTATACATTTTTACTTTGAAGATATATTTTCATTAGCACTGTTTTAAACTTTAATTAATATGCACAATTTAATTACATTACGGAAAGACAAAATGAAAATGAAGAACAAGAATATTTTGTTCCATTTTGTAAATGAAGAAATTATCATTGTTGGTATAAAACTATTGTGATGGTAGTTTCATAACATGAATGAAAAATCTAAAATTATTTGATTCATTTTGAAGTGTTAATCATGTTGAAAGATAAGACATTTATGTGTCTGATGCTATTTTTATTTGATTCTTTCATATATTGAATGAAATTAAGAAATGTTGTCTCTTTAATTGTCGCCTAAATCTGGTTTTATTAAGTAATAATTGAAGATTTGACATTTTATTTGTTTTGTTTTCGTGCTTATAGGTAATAAAATGTGTCAAAGTTAAAAAAAATAAATAAAACGTTGTCTATAAAAAAATTTAAACAAAAAATTTCTAGTTTTAAAGATCTAAAAAAATTTACTAGTAATTTTTGCCATAAAAACAAAAACAAAAAAATGTAGGATAAAATTATCGTGTGTATCCATTTCTTAAAGAAAATCCCTCCTGGAATAATCTCTTCCCTTTTTTGTCCTAAGTGGTTTAATTTTCACATAACTCGAGTTCTTAAACAGCATAAGAAAAAGATATTTTAAATATTAAAAAAAAACCCCTTTAAATAGTCTTCTGTAAAATTATTAAAAATAAATATAATCCTTTCGTTTGTACGATAAGGAGCAAATACTGAAAAAAATTCCAGGACTCTTGATCACGATTTTCATTTCCTGAGGGAAAATTATGTTTGCATGTTAGTGGAAATAAGATGCTTTAGAAAGATTATGAATTTTGACTTTTATATTTCTTTAATGAGCGTTTCTTCATAAATAATTCTCATATTACTTCCGCTTTATGCTAATATAAAAAACTACAAATCTTAAGAAGTAATCGATTTTGGATTAACTGACTTTAATCATTTACTCTAGGGATTTAATTAAAATTTTGAATTATGACTCGCAGAAATTTCTGCCGCAAATTAACTCCAAGAATTCGGTTTACCTCGATTGCAGGGAAAAAAAAATCCCTTTCCTGTTATTTATTTTTATTCTCGCTGTTATGTTAACTTTTCCTCTTAATGTTTTTTTTATTCATAGATAAAATATTTGATAAGGATATGAAATTGGATATAATAATTTATCTTCTTTATTTATCCATAACATATTTGATAAGGATATGAAACTGGATATAGTAGTTTCTGTACAAGTGAAGCATGCCATATTAGTGCTTCTTTTTTATGTATAATTATGATATACTTGGTTCTTTTTATACAATTAAAACTTTAGTTACAACTGTGCATAGTTACAAGATGAAAGTAATTCCATTTGGCCTATTTAGGGCACTCTGTAGTTGTAACTAAAATGCGGATTGATTTGAAAATTTCTAGATTGATAATTCATGGGCTGTGCTGAAATATTCAGTAAAACGTTCAATAGGGGTGAATATATATTCAAAATGCTAGTAAAGATGTACAATAAGTATCAATTTTATCATTTTCAAGCCTTACGGCTAGGGATTGCAATACCGGTATACTGGGATACCGAATACCGGTATTTTGAGCCATTTGTACAATTTTGTAATACCGGTATTCATAAGTTTAAATACCGATTTTTCGGTATTTACTAGAAATTTTTTAAATTGTCTTGTAATTTTTTAAATTGTTCAGGGATCGCCAACATAGCAAAATAGTATACGTTTTTTTTTATGTCTCCCTAACGGGCGAAATTAATTAGACTGCGAATACAAAGTTGCATCGTACAATCAAGAGAAGTGATAAAATACTGTATGGCAATGGATTGTAAAAGCCTCCACCTTTTGCGCATGCGTTAGTATGGGTTTACTTTGACAAAATAGGAGCGAGAGGAAAGATGAAAGGAGATGTTTAGGAGGAGATTCAAAACATGTTGGAGCAGTTTACTCCTAATGATGAAACGATATTTGAAACTGAGATATCCAATCCAAAAAGAAATAATCGACTTAAACTAGCAAATTAATTTTTCAGATAGCGAATTCGACTTAATATCTAGAACAGGTTGTTATAACTTAATATAAACTTAATATTAAAACTGGCTGTTGAGGCATTATGTCGCAGAGATTCTAATTTATTAACAGCTAATGCAACAATAAATTTCATGTTGCAGTCACTGAAAGAAAAGCACACATCACTATCTGAAGAATTATATATTACATTCAAAAATCGCACAGAAGAAAGGCATACCGAAATAGAAAATGTCTTACGGTATTTACATAATTATAATTATTTTAAAAATGAAAAAGAAGAAAAGAGACTAACCAATTCAAATCTAATCAAGTTTATAGTAAATTTTCTTAAATTTTTTTTACCCACAAACCTATCCACATTCAGAAGAATTCGGTACAGTTATCGGAGATTATGATGACACTTATGTGAAAGGAATTCTCTTGAACAAAAATTAAAATTAGCGATAAAAAAATTCAACAAACCAAAATACAATACAGAAATCAGCTATATCCAAAACCATCCGACGAGCAATCGATTTATTTGAAGATTAGGTATTTAGAAGTAAATATTTGGAAAAAGTATATCACAAATTGCTAACAGTACCACCAGCTATCATAGATGCCGAAAGAGCGTTTTCGACAGCTGATAATTTTTGCCCAAAATTACATTCCAGGCTTAATGACAATACAATTAATGCATTATGTTTTTAAGATCACATTTCAAAAATTTGTAATAGTACCACAGACTGAATAGTGATGTTAACACTTTTCTGTTTATCTAAACATTATTATTGCCAGGCTCTCCGCTGGACACTGTATACACTTTCAGTGGGTACCCTCACATGTTGGTTTAAATTGTAATGATATAGCGGATAATTTAGCTAAGACTGCCTCAGTTGACATATTTCATGGTGATGCAACACGAACTTATTCTGAAATCTCCTCTATCAAAAAGATGGAGTCGAGTGCACTTTGGAGAGTCCCACCTGCTCACCCTTGGTACTTTGGTAAGAGTCCCTATTGGTGTCACCGTCTGAATATCTCTAGAAAACAGCAAACGGCTCTCTTTCGTTTTTTAAGTGGACATACCAAATCCCTCATCTTCCAACACGGACGGAGGATCTTTGCTGAATGTCCTTGGTGCAAGGTAGTTCAAGCCTCCCCCAATCATATTCTTAAATGTTTAAATTTTACGATTTTAGAGATTTTAAGAGATCCGCTATTGTTTTTGGATTTTTTAAAGATCTTCGGTTTCATGGAGGTGGTATAGTGCAGCTATACCACCTTGGATCAGAAACAGCAACAGCACTTTTTTGTGATTGAAATAAAGAAGATGTTCTTTTACTTTTTTGTGATTCTTTATAAAGCGTTATAATTTATATGTGACAAATTATTTTTGTGATATTTACATTCTATAATAAAACTGGTAAATAAAACAAAGAAACACCCTTGTTTTCTTTCTTTTCCTAAAATTTCTAATACCGGTATCCCGGTATTAAGATCTAAAGAATACCGAATACCGGTATTGCAATCCCTACTTACGGCATTTAAAATTGCCATTGTTCATTGAGAAGTGCTATGATAATTCAAAAAATGATAATTGTGCCACTTCAAGTACTGAAGTAAATAATTTGATTTGCAAAAGCAGATGGTTGGTGCGAGTTCATGTTATATAAATTGAGCAGATTTAATGAGTAGCAGTTCTTTTAGTTGCGATGGCTATCAGGTTATCAGAACGTGTGTTAATCTCGACATTTTATTACAAAAAACAGAGAAATACTGAAGCACTCTTTGTGAATTTCGATGCCGAATGAAGTTTCACTTGGAAACTTAGTATGTAAATTTAGAAAAAACAGAGTAGTTATAATATGGCAGTTGGCGAATGACTATGAATGCAGAAGTTATTTCAGAAGTCGCAACGATCGTTGTCGAATAGGCACTCACAAGTGATCGTTGCGTTAGTAATGCTTGTGCTGTGTCATAAAAATTAGATGCATCGTTTAGAGTGGCGTGGAAGATACTGAAAAAAAAATCGTACACATTTTTCCATAAAGATCAACTACAATTTCTTGTTATCCACACTGAGCATTTTTTATCTTTTATACTCACCTTTCTTGTCCGACGACTTACGCCCATGGAAATTTTTCTGATGTGGTAAATGATGTGATAAATTTTTACCTCAGTGGAACGGGAAATATCCAGAAATGTTGAATTTGGGCCATTAGGAATCTACGCAAGTATATATTACAAGTATATATTTTTATATATAATATTTAAATATATAAATAATATTAATTTAATGTAACATATATTGTATAATATAGAATATAATTTTTTTATAATGAATATATTTTCGCTTCTTTAGTCTAATTTAATTCTGAGTGATAAATATTACATTATTATTTTTTTTTATTAATCCTTTCAAGTGTTTAATCAACAATGCTACTTTATTAATTGTATAGAATTATAAATTGATTATATTCACATGATCGATTATACTCACATATACTTAATTTTTTAAAGAATAGTTACGGAATTTAAGGAAAAGAATATCTTAAAAATAAAATTGGTACCACTAAAAAAAATCCTTTTTTTTTCCAATTTTGTTTCTGTTTTAAGATACGCATTGATTACTGGGTCACGATTAGAATAGGCATCATGTATTTCTCAAACATGAAATTAAAAAAAAAGTTTATTTTCAATAATGTTTATTATTGGTTAATAAAAGATGAATAAAATGACAAATGCACATTCCTTCATTGGATTTCATTTTGCGGACGTTTTTTAAAATTATCTGATAGATGTGTAGAATCCGGGAATAGGTATTTTACGGAAAAGAGGTGCCAACCAAAATACATGGCCGTTCAAAACGATATGAAATTTTAATTTTCTGATTTTAGTGTTTTTAAAATTGAAATGAAAGATCGCAACCCTTTATGCTTTAGCTCTTGGTCAATGATACATTTTAATTATTTTTAAATACAAAATTTAATAAAGTTTTCGTCTATTTTTACTTGGTATGGTCAAAGAGATTTTCTTTCATTAAAAAGTATAGATTTTAGTCATCAGGAACATGAATTTAAGTATGAAATAAATGCAGTTAATTATTTATTTTCATTTTCTTGTAAACGAAAAGAAAGTAATCTAGATTTTTATGAATTTTCAAATTTCGACGTTCCTGCGTCCGAAAATTGCGTTTTTGGAATTACCCCTATCTGTTAATCCGGTAACTCAAAAACAATTAAAGCTAGAATGATGATATTTGGTATATGGATTTAAAACCAAATTTGTAGATACATATCAATTTTTGAAAGAAATCCGTTCTGATGAAATCTATAAAATTTGATATACTAACTTGTAATATGTAGATCCATATCGAATTTGGAACTCAAATCCGTCAAGGTGTTGGCTGTCCGTCTGTACTTTTGTATGCATGTATAACCTATAATTCAGAAACGCAATGACTTAGATAAACGAAATTTGGTAAGATACATGGGGTGTTAAAATGAAAAGGTACAAAACGACACTGTGGGTATAAATGAAGACTTTATTCAAAGTTTACACCATAGGCCTGAGCGCAACGATCCCATTGATTAAATAGCCGATGGATTCTTTGTTTCCAGAATTCCTGTGGCCGTGACGAGACCCAGTCCTTCACAGCTTCCTTGAGTTAGCCATCCAAAGTCCGCTACTTGTTGAATTCCTCGAGAACAGAAAAACCATTAACTCAAATGTATACTGTGAGACACTCCGAAGACTACGCAGGTCCATCAAGAACAAAAGACAGGGGTTATACAATGGAGGATATGGTTCTGCTCCATGATAACGCGTGTCCACACGTCTCCAGGGTCACACACGCGTAACTGGCCAAGTTCAAGTAGGAGCAGCTTGACCATTATAGCCCGGATATGTCACCCTGCGATTTTCAAGTACTTGTTCACCTGAAAAAACATCTGAAAGGGAAGCGCTTCAACTCGGAAGGGAAGTCCTCGAACTCAAGGTCGCTGTGTAGGATTGGGGCAAGTCACGGTCACAGGAATTCTGGGAACAAGGAATTCTTCGGCTCGTTAATCAATGGGATCGTTGTGCTCAGGCCTATGGTGTATACTTTGAATAAAGTCTTCATTTATACCCCCAGTGTCGTTTCGTACTTTTTCATTTGAACACCCCATGTCATTACAATTTTAGTTTAATGAAATACTTTGGCTTCAATCCGCCAGAAATGCATAATCGATTTTCTGGTTCTTGGTCATTAACCGCATTCCAGCGATCCATTACGACCCCCCCCCCTTTCCAAAAATACTACAGTCGTTCCCTAGATTCAGTAAATATATTCGATTCATGCGTGGAGAGAGTGAGTATTGTGAATGCATAATTTTTTTCTATTAAACTAGGAACTATAGAACTTTATAAATCCGAGAGCTGATGACTTTTCTGACTTTGCTTAAGATTCACAATTTGAAGGGTAGCTTAGAGGGAGATATCACCTTTATTAAGGAGCATGTGAGAAAATCCCGAGCAAAGCCATAATCATTGATTGTAAACAAAAATTATTATTGAATCTTTGAGCATTCGACGAATGACTTATAATAAATAAGCCAATTTTTAGCAAATCAGGAATTCTATTTCCTATTAAACCTAATCTGAGGATGAGATGTTTCCGGTATGGTGGTTGTATCTCACCATCCTTATGGGTACATAAAATGTGGGGCCTCTGGCTCCTCCCATCGGTGACATGAAGTACTTCCTTCGGGAAGGCTTGTACCGTGGCTGGTGATGGTCCTTAGGATTCAACCACAGTTCCCGCCAGTGTTGCTATTGTGGCGGTCCGGTCATTAAGTTTTCTTTATCCATGTGCCTTCGGCGGGTCGGAGAGTCAGTGATATGAATTCTTATTAAACCTGCTAATGATTTTAGAGTGACATGGTAATTTGTGCGATAAAAAAACTAGCAAAAAAGGTTGCAATATGCACAGAATGTACGCAATATAGTGGCCACTGCTGTATCTATTCCATTAAAATATGAAATAGAAAAATATTATTTCAAGGCTAGTAGATGCTCTGTGAGAAAAGGATTTGGAAAATTTAATTAGATTTAGAATTAATAATAAATCACGTTTTAAATTTTTTTCAACAATTCTGTACAAATTCTAATTTAATTCTTCTAATATGTTTGTACAAAACCATTTTTTCAGTGTTTGAAAATTTACAAACATAACTTTTCAATTTCCATGAATTTTTTTTAAATTTTTATAAATTTTTCAGAATATTTGTATACAAATTATAATTATGATATTATTGATACAATAAAACATAATATTATATCTTAAATTTTTCGGTCCCGTATTTTTGCCGATGTTAGTTGCAATAAAGATTTTTTTTTCAAATATTAATTTCATATTGAGTTTTGCTTTTTGTTTTTTAACATGATAATGTTTTTAATAAGGATTTATTTCTACAAATGCAACATGATATTTCTAAGAGATTAGTTATTTACAGAATGTAACAACTGATACAATCAAACCATACAAAGGATAAACTGACAAACCAAGCTTTAAATATTATCATGCTAGAATATTTCTTTTAAAATTCTCAAATTTTAATAAAATTTTTCAAACGCTTCTTTTTGTTTTTGTTGTTTTGAAATGGGACATTTTTTTCCAAATGAGATTAAAAGTTTATCAACGAAATAAATAAAATTAATTTTCTTTTCTTTAAAACCTGTTTGGAGGAATATATAGAAGAGGAGTAATTTTCGAAAAATATCATTATGTTTTTGTTAGCTAACTTTAAAGAATAAAGAAGTTATATCCGGCTTGGGGAAGAAGAGCTTTTGATGCATATTCCAATCTAAAAATGCGTATTTTATTTGAAGTAATGAAGACGAATGTGACTGAGAAGATACTCTAATACTAAACTAAATATAATGATGCCCCATCAGAATATTTTAATAATTTTTATTTTAACTCTACATGGCTACGCTAGTACTATAATATATTAACCCTTTCGAGGGCCGTGGGCAGTATGCTTCCCACCAAATTTATCAATCTTTCAATCTTTGCATGAAATTATGTAGGTTGCATAAGTTCTGACAATTTTTTTAGAAAGACAGAAACTTAGATGCTTCAGTTCTTTATCTCACACAAAATGATGTGTCTTGATTTGTTACTTAATTATTAATTAACCAAATTAATAAATTAATCAAATTAAATTTATCTAATAAGCTAAATGAATCCCTTTTTTATTCTAATTTCAAGCCTGAAAATATTTGAACATAATATGACTAGAAAAAAATGCCCCTTTAAAGGGTTAAAAGAAGTTTCGTGTTATTACATAATGTTTTATTTATATATTCATAAAAATAGTTTCTTTGAACTTTCTCGTTCTATCATGAAAAAGAATTAAATTAGGGTCATTTAAAGTAAGTGCAATAGAGAAAAATGTAGGATTTTATTAACCATGTATTATCAACTTTTTACAGAGGTTATAGGATTTTTTTGTTCAGGAAATTGACGCATTATGACATAGTCACGAATGTTTGTCATAAAAAAGACTATTACTTTACTTAATTAAGCAGAAGCTATTAATAATATATCTTAATATTAAAGCTGTATACAAAATCTCCAGCACATTGGCAGAGTGTTTTAGAAAAAAAAAATATTACTTTTTGTAAACTTTATATGTAAATCATAGAAAAAATTAACAGTTTTTTTTTTCTCCTTGAGGGGAGATTATCTCCATCCATAATGCTCACCAACACTCAAATCAGTTTTAAATAAATAGTGATCCATTAATAGAAAAAAAAGCAATGCCAAATATAAAATATAGATAAAAGTGAGTAGAGGAAAGAAATAACATCCAATTATCCGGTGAAATAAGAATATAATAAAAATTTCAGATTTCCGTTTATTGGTCTTTGCTACAATCTATCAGGAAAGAAACTACATAAAAGTGAATTTTACGACCTCATAAATATTTTATTTTTACTTAACTTTAATAAGACATTTATAAGATATTTTAACAAGATATTAATAACATAATATATAAAAAAATGTAAACGAAACCTGCATAAATTGTTAGACGTCAAAACGGAAATTGGAATTTCACATCGGCGGAGATATTTTAAAATTCCGTCTGGCGTTACAGATTATTATATAGATTATTGCTTGTAGATGTCATGTTGAGAGTGACAAATGTTAGCCATTTTAGCGTGCATTAACAGTGTAATAATTAACTAATAACATTTAATTCTTCATAAACCGTGAATCATATTGATTAATAATATTAATAGTTCCAATAATCATTAGTACATAACTAATGGATGGACAGAATGGCACACAGGAAATAGCCTCGTCAAACTGAGCAATGAAGGGGAGAAAAAAACCCACCTTTCGGAAACTAGAAGCGAAGTCCGAAAAGTAATAGCGAATAGTTTCAAGACACTAAATTTATAAAGACATCATGAAACATTTCTCTTTTGTTACTATTGTGTTGTGTTAATAAATGCTAGTTCCTTTAATGACTTGATGCTTTACAGTTATTTAATTGACTGAAATATTAAAAAAAAATCAAAACTATTAATGTGTTACAGAAAAAAGAAGTCTAAATATATATATATTTTTGATTTTAAGGAAATCTACATAATTTTCATACATGAGCAGTGAATTCATTTTTAAAATAATTAAAGATTGATATGTAAAATAAGTTCTTTAGAAATCAAATAGACTTTTTTCTTTATATCTGACAATAATCGTTACATTAGAACAGCACCTGTACAATTTACATCAATATAATAAATCGATACTTGGATTCGATTAATTAGAAATTTTGGGAGTTAAACAAAAATTAAGAAAAAAATGTGTAAAATAACACCTATTATGTACAGGAAATAGGTGTTTTTGTTTCAATTGGTGTTTTCTTTCTGTAGATAAAAGATGCAAATCGACACAATTAACTGATATTCTTATGAGATTTTCGTATCGTTAAAAAAAACTAAATCTAGAAGAGCAGTTACTAACAAATTTAATATGTTCTCAAAAAGATTTGCACAAGATCAGATCTTATTTCAAAGGAAATTAATTTAATTTTAAATAATTTTGAGTTAATATTTATGTATGCTATCAGTAATTTACTATTATCTGTGAATGCATATCACCAAAAATTACTTCACTAAAAATTGAATACAGTTGGGTAGGATTTGACACCGATGGGATTCTCAATGGATATCCCTGGATGATTTGTCGTCTCATTCTTTCTTTTAACATTTTTTTCTTTTTTTTTCTTTCCATCTTGTGCTCATCCAACTGGTTAGATAACTTAGTGTTATAGGCACCGGGGCATAGGATGGCGTTTTGCTATGTCATGTGAATGCATATCATGGCTTCGAACAAAAATTATTTGAAAATGCTACATTTCCAGACTGAGAGATTACAGTGGATTCTGAGAATACATGACTAATCAAAGTATTTTAATCTGTGACAGCTCCAATCAAATTCGAATTCAAAAGCAAAAATAAAAAAAAAGTTATTGATGTTACTCAAGTTATACCACGTCTATTTAATAGACCAAGATAACCTTCTAGATGTATGTCAGGGATACGTTGTGGCATTCTGTCGCTCACGTTAAATGCTAATACAGAGAATGATACATCTTCAGTATAAATTCAATATAATTGCCATGAAAGTATCATGCTAATACAGAGATGAAACATGCTAATACAGAGAATGATACATCTTCAGTATAAATTAAATATAATTGCCATGAAAGTATCATGCTAATACAGAGATGAAACATGCTAATACAGAGAATGATACATCTTCAGTATAAATTAAATATAATTGCCATGAAAATATCATGCTAATACAGAGATGATACATGCTAATACAGAGAATGATACATCTTCAGTATAAATTAAATATAATTGCCATGAAAATATCATGCTAATACAGAGATGATA
Source organism: Argiope bruennichi (assembly GCF_947563725.1). NCBI lineage: Eukaryota > Metazoa > Arthropoda > Arachnida > Araneae > Araneidae > Argiope > Argiope bruennichi. The sequence goes on along the minus strand of NC_079159.1, from coordinate 53,124,867 downwards.
CATGCTAATACAGAGAATGATACGTCTTCAGTATAAATTCAATATAATTGCCATGAAAGTATCATGCTAATACAGAGATGAAACATGCTAATACAGAGAATGATACATCTTCAGTATAAATTAAATATAATTGCCATGAAAATATCATGCTAATACAGAGATGATATATGCTAATACAGAGAATGATACATCTTCAGTATAAATTAAATATAATTGCTATGAAAGTATCATGCTAATACAGAGATGAAACATGCTAATACAGAGAATGATACATCTTCAGTATAAATTCAATATAATTGCCATGAAAGTATCATGCTAATACAGAGAATGATACATGCTAATACAGTGAATGATACGTCTTCAATATAAATTCAATATAATTTCCATTAAAGTATCAAAATATGAAAAAAATACATAATAATTATTTTATTGGTTTAAATTGTTGATCTGGCTTTACAAAACAATTTCCCACTATTTATCCAAACTCGGATAAATAGAAGAGACGATAGGAGTGCAGTTGAAACATTGGATTTTCACGTTTAATTAAAAATTTTTTTTTCTGAGAGGAAGATTTTAAATTAAAATTTGTAGGTAATAAAAAGACTTAAAAAACATACTAGTAAACATTATAAGCAGATTAAAACTTATCTAAATTAGGTTAACAGTAAATTAATTAACTTAATTAGGTTAAAAGTAATTTTTTTGAAGTGTTAGCTTGAAACAATTTTCCTTTTTATTTAAATTCGGAAAATAAATTTGGAATTTCGCTGAAGTACGTGTTACATAGAATGAAATATGTAGTAAAAATTTTACATCGATATCTGGAGTATATTTTCGAAAAAATTCCATCTTGTTCGAAAAAAAGGATCACCTAAAAGAAATTATAAATATTTCTTAATCTGTCAAAATTCGTTGTCAGATTAAAACAATTCTAAAAGTATTATTCGACAATTTCAAATAGTTTTGTAATGGTTGATTTAAAAAAAATAACGAAAAATAAATTTGAATCATCTCAGTTATGAAGAATCAATTCTTTTCTCGATGACCGTTTTTATTTTAAATATTACTATTTATTCTTTTTTGAGAAGCAGTCGCCTTATAGTGAGACTGTTATCTTTTCAAGTTTAATTTCACAACTGTATTTTTGAAAACAACCATTATCAAGTCGTCGATATAGTTATTCAGTTTATTTTTCTTATTTCGGTTGGCGAATATGATCTTTTTTTAGTACAATCTTTCCTTAGGGAAAGGTTGTACCGTGGCCGGTGATGACCCTTAGGACTCAACCACAGTTCCACCTGTGTTGCTGTTGCTCCGGCCCGGTCATTCAGATATTTTCGTGTGAATTTGACGGATTGGAGTAGTCAGTTTGTGATTGCTCTAACTTAAAAGACAGGGAAAAATTTTCCAAATTATTTCTCTTTTAAAATTCATTCATGTCTGAATTAAACTATTATTACTTTAAAAATGCATTTAATAGATTTTTTTATTACTTACAACATTTTAATTTAAAAGATTTTTATCCCATCTATAGCTAAACTCAAAACCTTGTGTTTCAATTACCAACCCTCATCCAATAGCATAGACGATTGAAAAACTTAGGAAACTCTTTTTGGACAGTCAATTCAAGAACTTAAACCAATAAAATTGCTGCTATGTATTTCATTCATTCTAACAGTGCAATTCGATTGGACAATTTCCTCATTTTACGAAACTGCTTCGCCTCAGAAATTTTTACAAAGTGCCGTCTTTTATTGTATAGCATTGTTCTCTATTTTCTCAAAATTCGATTTTATTTAAATAGCCAGTGAAAAAAAAGTGCTGTTTCCTGAATTTTAAGCCTTATTATCCTCGATGCAGAGGTAACCATCAAGAAAGATTTTTGATAAAGAATTGAATAGCTTTCAATCAGTTCCATAATGTGGGCGGCTCAAATGTTTCCGGCTGAAGTTTTCAATCGTTATATATTTGTACCAAGCAGAGCTCGATCTAGAGTTGCCATGAAGTTATAAAATTCTCAAATGGAACTTAATGCCAGTACTCTTCTTTTGAATTGAAAGATATAGCTTTCGGTGAGTATCGAAATAATCTGATAGATTTATTGTACTACTTTTCGAAAAAAGTTAGCAATCAAAATCCATTTCTTTCCCGAAGAGATCAATACGCATGATTCTTTTTGACTGTTTTTTGAGCTAATATTTTTCGGACTTGCTTCATGGATAGTGAATTTTGGGAGAAACGAAAAGATCAAACTTTATAAGTATCTATTATATGGTTCAAAAAATCATTACTTAAAATAGTTACAATTCCTCCTGATGACAATTCTTTCAGAATATAAAGATGAGAACTCTTTAAAAAAATGTGGAAACCTAAAAAAATATTGAAAGAAGGTTCTTTCATGTAATAATAAATGTATTCAATTAAAATTTGCATCTTTTAATAACAAAACAACTCATATATTTAGTAAAAGTCAAGAGCTATCTCATTTTTGAAAAAAGAAAAAAAATGAAATCTAGTATTGCAAATTTCAAGTGATCATGTGAGAACATTATTTTTTAAAGTCACAGTGTATCAATCCGGAAAAGGAAACAGGAAAGCATCCTCTTCTCATATAACTCATATTTCGAAATTTGTAACATTTTGAAAAGCGATGGTTTTTTTTTTACAATCTCAAGATCAATCGAGTTCTAACATTTCGAGGCCAGGAATTTTTCCTGTGAAAAACCAGTTTAAACCTGTTTGAAACAATCACGTGAATATCAGATTACGCAACCGTCAACTTTTAGAAAAGCAATGTTTTTTTTTTTTTTTTTTTTTTTTTTTTTTTTTTTTTTTACCATCTTAAAATCCTTCGAATTCAAAAAAACTCTTTTCGTCTACTCGAAAAATTGAAAATAAATAAAATAAAATTATTGATAACCTTCCTCGCTGTTTCGAGTTCATTCCCGTTTTCTTCTTTGAGCTTTTTTGGACGATAACTTCTTACGATCCCGCCTTTTATGGGCCAGACAAGAGAATCGGGTACATGGCGGACATTCGCCCCAAGTTATAACTTTTCTTTGGCGATAAGTCACCAAAATTGACAATCTTTTTTTTTTTATCATTTTCTAATAACCTTAAAAATGAAAAATGGATGCTTCAAAAGCGATAAATCGTCAGTTTTTTGCTGGTGCATTTTCAGACTTCAAAACCCCATCATGCTCTCACATGATAGTTTTTATATTTAAATTTGGAGTTTTTTCCTATTCAGTAGAAGTTGGAAATCAGATTGGGCTTGTGAAGTAGGAGCTATTTCACATTTTGAAATATTAGAGATAACATTATTTCTCTCCATTTCCCATGGTGGAAAAATTTAAAAAAATCCCCCACTACCAATTTCACCACTTTCAAGTTCAAGATGTCTGGGTATGTTAGAAATGCTTTTCTGCTGTCTCCACTCTTAGTTATTGAGAAATAACGAAAAATAAAATTTTGTGAGAGCCCCATTTTCAACACAGCCAATTGATTTCGCCAATTTATTTTGTGACTTTGCAAGCATAACTAATGAATCAGAATCCTTAATGTTTACTGGGGAAGTGTAATTCAAAAAAAAAAAACTTTATTTTTTAGAATTAGTTGTAGTTTACAGAAATTGGTTGACATGGTGAAGTACAATTAAAGGGAGTCCCAAAACTAACATAAGATTGAAATTTGCCATCATTCTTGATGTAAAATGTTGGCAACCCTATTAAAAAAGCCACTTAACAGCTGATAGTTTAGGGTTAATGAAATGGAGCGTTACAAGATGCATTACACCATAGAACAATGTGTTAACGCAAGATTTAAAAGAACACATTTTTTTCTTTAAATTGCAATATTTTTATTGAATTGTAAAATACACAAGATAGAGTTATGTATGGAATAACACATAGGGCAAATGGATTCCACGGCTTTGCTGGCACATACGCACTCTTTTGTCGAAATTTTCCATGATCATTTTGCATAAATGTGGCTGAAATTCGTTGATGCAGCGTTAAATTCCCTCCTTCAATACACACGTGCTTGAGAATTTACTGGCATAGATCTTTGATTTCAAATAACTCCATAAAAAGAAATCAAATGGTGTTAAATCACACGATCTAGGGGCTCAATTCTCAAATTTTCGAACTATAGCTGCCAGATTTTCCATATTTTTGAAATATTGTTCAACAATAAAAACACGTTGTTCTATCGTGTAATGTTCCACTTTTACTAACCCTAAAGTATCAGATGTCAAATAATTTTTTAATAGAGTTGCCAACTCTTTATACCACTAATGGCGGCAAATTCAAATCTTGCGTTAATTTTGGGACACCCTTTATTATTGTTAGAGAACAGCTAGAGACGTCAAGTTTTAATAAAAAGTAAGAAAGGAAAGCTGCTTTTGTAAAAGCTATAAAAAATTAATATTTTACAGGATACTGAGAAGAAAGTAAAGTATAATTGTTATCATATTTTCGTAACCAACCTACACACTTAATCTTTCCATGTAACTTATTTCAATAACGCATTTTGGCATAAGAACGCAGTATAAAAGGTTTATGATGATGAAAAATTTCTTTCAAACATTAATCCAATTTAGGATTAAGGTTGTTAAGTTTGCATGAGCATTACTCATTTGCTCAATGAATAGCTTCTTCTTCTTCATTAAGGAGACTAAGCCTCCTTTATGTCCCTTACTGCGGAGGCGTTGTCTTTTAAAAAAATCTGTCGAAGAAAAAAGCGCGACAATTTGGGAAGCATACTAAGTATTTGTCCGCCCTTCTCAATTTATTGAAATCATTTTTTTCCTTTAAAGGGTATTATATTCATAAATTAAATGAAAGAAATACTAACACTAATCAATAAAAATATTGAATTAAGCCTAATTCTATTGTAAATTCCAAAATCTCTTAAGTGATTTCAACAAGTTTGTTTAATTTTCCATGTGTTTTGTTCGTTTCGGTATCCTGAGACGACAATTATTGACCATTCTATTTCACTATGAGATGAGACGCGGAAGAATGTGCGCATTTTCAGAATCTACTTAATTGTTAATTGCAAACTTCTCCGCCTTTCCTCTCAGCCCTATTTTGTCGAATTAAACTTATCCTAACGCATGCGCAAAAGCGCGGAGGGATTTAGAATCCATTGTCAAGCATTACGTATTCATATTTTATATTGAAATAAAGCTGATTTGGTATAGTTAAGTCTATAATACCATTTCTTCAACAAAGGGGTATAAATTATAATTGCCAAGGAAGGTTGGAAACATTTAATTAAGATCATAATTTAAAAAGTTATTAAGGAAAAGCAACAATTATTTTTGCAGAAAAATAAAGATAATTTTAGATGAACAGTCTCGCAGCTGCTTAGGAAAAAGCATAAGAATTATGCAAATTTTTTTAACTTAAATTAACTTCCCATCTCAGGATTCTACTCTCTGTGAAAATCATTAAAAGTATTGCTATCAGTTTAATGAAAGTGTGATTATGATAAAAACTTTTCTGGTTGCTTAAAACAAACATCGCAGCTGTGGGAATTATTCTATATCTCTGAATATTTCCTGAAGAATACAACGAAGCAACTGCCTATTTATATTAAATATTTGATTAAATGTTGCTCTTGATAATACCCAACTTCCCTCAGAGAAAGAAAGAAATGCTTATTTATATTAAATATTTCATTAGATATTACATTGTGGCAATGTCCAAACTTTTTCAAAAAGGCTCTTTATTGTCAAGCTGAATGTTAACGGACAGTTCATTTCAACGAACAAGCAGAGCATGAAAATGCTTTTTGTTGTACGGCGCTATGAAATTATAAGGGTATTAGAATATAATCACCTGAATTAATACATCGTAATATTACATATTCATGAGGATGAAGAAAATTCGAAGCAGACTGAAGTGTTTTGTTATTCGATCTTATTGAGCTTTTGCTTTTGCTAAGCGTTACATGCTCAGTATTAGGGTTTGACGGTTTTCAAACCCGGTTTTATAAAACCGGTTTTTTAAAGTAAATTTGTCACATTCGAAAACAGCTTTTTAAATTAATAAAACCGGTTTTAAGAATTCATATTATTATGTAAAAGTTAATTTTGAACTTATTTGATTTGCTATTCATTCTATGCAACGAGCAGCAAACACATTTTTTCAACGTTGCAAGTTGCGTTAGCCAGTGTGTGTGCATTGCACAGTTGCGCCTCGAATTCGTCATGTTTTTCATGAACATAACTTTTCACTTTTTTTTTCTACGTGAAACAAAAGTTTGATTAAGTTCATCTCTTGCTTCTCGTCGGTGTTAATAGAAACGTCAGCAATTTGACTGGTTCGTTTCGAAGAACGTGTGAAAGGAATAAATAATTCTCCGTTTTCTGCTTCTTGATCACAGTATTTAATGATATATAAAATTTCGTACCACTCCTAAAAGCTTTTTTAGACCACTTGAACTAGCCATATCAATACGAAATATTCAGTTAAAATAAAATGCTGTCAGAAATGGCATGACACTCACATACACGTGAAAAAAAAAAAGAACTAAAAAAGTATCTAATGTGAGAAATCCAAAGTCAAATGTGCTCATCGCTCCGCGTCTCACCCCTTAATGAAATGGAATTGTCGAAATGTGGTCTCAGAATCCTATTCGTCTCGAGTTACGACAAGTTTGCCTAATATTGTGAAAGTGAAAACTGGAAACAAAAATATAAAGTTATTATATTTAGTAAAAATAACGTAAGTATTAAGTATGTTTAATTTTTATGTTTATATTTTCTATTTTACATTTTAAAATTTAAATGTTATTATATAAATTTCTTTTATCAAAAATTAGTGTAAAATAAGAAGTTCTGGCTTCTGTTTAATGGAATTTTAAATAAAACACAGGGTGTTAAAATATTCCATATTTTCTTTTGCAATGTTTTCACATAAATTATGTCTTTAGCAAGTATCGGAATTAGATTAAGAAGTGTTTTTTTTTCAAAATTCCTAGAAAATGTATAGATTAGATTATTTTAAATTGCATTAATATTAATAGTTAAATTAATAAAATTATAAATTAAACGTCAAAACTATTTATTCAATAACTTTTATTTCATTTTTAGATAAAAATGAGTAAGTCGGAAGTTTGGGATAGTTTCAAAAAGTTCGGGATAGTCAAGGCAATCTGAAATCATTTTAATAAAATGTTGAGCTGCAAAGGATCATCTACGAGCAATCTACATAGTCATTTGAAAGCAGTTCATAAAATAATTGTCGGAAATAATATAATTGTTTAGTTTCTTGAAGACCCTGAAGAAAAACTTACAAATCCAAAGACACTGAAAGCTGAATTTTCATTATTTGAACAAACGAATAAAAGAACAAAAAATTTAGATTTGTAATTTGATGCCAAACTAGTGAACGAGTATTTTCAATTTCAGGCAATATTGTGTCCAAAATAAGAACGAGACTTAACCACCTTTCAGTGGATATTTTATGTTTTTTAAAATCCTATTTTCTTAGGAGAAATTAAAATTAGTGAAAATAGTCTAAATATTATTTAAAATTTTTGTTTGAGTTTTCGTTATTTTGTGTAAGTAATATGTATATGTAATCTTTAATTTTATTTTTTATATTTTGTGTTTGATATTGATTTCGTTTTTTGTTATTTTATATAAATTAAAATAAAATAAAAAAAAATAGAATAGGAAAAAATATTTTATTTTTCCCTATTCAATTTTTTTGGCAAAAATTCGAAAACCGGCTAAAACCGGTTTTTTTGGAAATATCGAATTCCAAAACCGGTTTCTCAAAAAGTCGGTTTTTGTACAAAACCTACTCAGTATTTAGTTTCAGTATAAAATTTGTCAGGAAAATCAATGCAGTTATGAATTTCTGACAATGTATCTTTAGATAGCTGCATTGATCCAAAATTTATTTTGAAATATTCCTATTCATTTACAACTCATATTTCAAAAATTTGCATAGTCGAGAATCCTCCGACTTCCTTCAAGTGAAAATAAATTCCGGGAAAAAAATAAAGTAGGTTCTAAAATTGCAGTTCATACTCTGTACTCAAGAATTATATTACATAAAGATTAAAATAATGTAAATTTAGCATGTATAGATGCGTAATTTTAGCTTCGAATAATTTTTTTCATAACTAAATAACTGTTGGTGCTTTACATATTCTAACCCAAACTAAGCAGTACATAAGTAAAGAAGGCCGAATAAAATTTGAAGCCGTAAACTGCAACCGAATCGAGCAATCCCAGTTCATCTGGAAAGAATTTCTGAGGAAGATTTCTATTGAAGAAATTTAACAATTGCTGCTTTTCTAAAAAAATGCAGTAAAAACTTTAAATCCCCAATTCAACAAACTTTCTGAAACCAGGTTTTTTTTTCCATCTTGAAATTGGAAAAGATTTAAATCCTTTTGGGATCACAGACATTTCTTTCCTAATTGATTCCCCCTCTCGTCTGTCGGCAGAAAGTTCCAAAAGAAAAGACCCGAGTTGAGTTGAGTTGAAATAAGTGTTAAAAACGCACACATCATGAAACACACACATACAAAAAAAAAGGGGAATCCCCCTGCAGGCAATACCAACTCCTTTGAATTGAAAAAAAATCTGCTTCTTTCACGATCGTTATGTATGTTTCTATTTCTATTTTTGAACTCAGAACTTTCATGAAATAGCAGGCAAGTTTTGATGTTGATTTTATCCTTATAAAATAAATAAGCTTTAATCCTTAAATAGCATTGTAAATATTTTACCCACAAAGAAGTTTTATTTTTATAATACAGAAAAGGAAATTTAGGTAGATATAAAACGACTTTTTTTTTTAAAAAAAAAATTATGTTTTAAAAAAATGGGTATCGAAAATTTAAAGGGAAAAATTATTAAAAAATATAATTCTTTGAAACAAGGAATCTTCTTTGATTAATAATATAGAAATTTTAAGCTGGAAATAAAAGCTAAATTCAATTTAATTTCAACTATTATAAATAGCTATAACTTAGCTTATAACTATGTCTAAATTTGTCTGATTTAAGTCAAACGATCGGCCATGTAAAGCAATTTAGATGTTCATTTCTTCGGACTTGATAAAATTTATATTTTGTTGCCAATTATGAAATATTATTATATTAAGGAGTTTAAAAAAAAGGAAACAAAGTACGTAGGATGGTTTTTACTCAATTTTATATCAATGTTATAGTGAATACCTGCTCCTCTTTCTTTATTGAATTAAATAAACCTGCAGCAATTATATAATTCATGAATAATCTGCAGATTTTAACTAATTATCTAATTTTTAACAAAAAATCTCTTAGGATTGTTCTCCTCTCGAACAATCAGCACATTCGGTACTTGTTTGCTTGCTTCATGGTTTAGTAAGTGATTTTCAGATTACAACAAGATCTCCAAATTCTATGAGAAGATTTTACCAAATTCAATTATATATAAGATGCCAAGATGATAGCATTCCTGGGTTTACTTAGTAATTTTTAGATTCCACCAAAAATGAGTTTACTTTTAGATTTTGAGATCACAACATGAACAACAAGATAATAGATTTACATGAGGATTTTCCAATTCCATCAATATTGGCAAGCTCCCTTATACACAAGACATCAGAAATTGTTTTGACAGTTGCATTTGTGGATTTAGCGAAGTTCAGATCGCATCAAGACGGCCAAACTCCGTTATATATAAGATACTTAGGTGATTTGTGTAAACAACAGTTTTTTTTAGCGATATATGCTGGGGGAGGGCATAAAAATAAACAAGTATCACCCTTTCTTAGCTTTTTTTTTTCCTACACTGCATACAATGAACGTATATCGGTATTGAAGAGGAGGAGAGAAATGCGGTAAGCATTCGAAAGCTTTGGCTTTGAGTGTCTAGCAGCCAATTTTCGCGTGTGTGGAGCAGTATGGAATGTTTCGTACTTCTTAAGGTAATGAATGGGCATCATTTCATCCTCTTATTGAGTTGAAATTCGTCAGATATGATCAATTAAAACGGGTCTAAATATTTGCTCATAAAATTTTATTTATCTTAAAAAGATCCATTTTTGACTGCTTATGTTTGCTTACATGCAAAAATATAGACCGAACAAAATATCCATTCTGGCCGATTCGGTCCAAATTTAAATACAAAACTACTAAAACTAATAAAAATTCTGCATACGGTTTACTAACCGCTTAGTTGTTTGCATATTTGATTCATTTTATCCGCTGACATATTTTCTTTCGACTGATATCGTCCAAATTCTGTTAGACATCTATAAACATGGTGCAAAAACTACATACTAAATTCCACCGCTCTAGCTCATGAGATTTTCAGTTATCGTATTCATAGACAAATAGACAAACTGAGAGATACAATTCCAAAAAAATGTGTTTTCCGGATTCAGAAAGAGCTGAAACGTAAAGATTCGTAAAAATATGTAAATAGATTTTTTTGAAGAGTGCAATATTGCACGCTTCGCATATAAAAATATGTTGAAAATAATCAAATTGATTTTTTTAATTAAAATCTTTAGTATCTTATATTTCCGACAGCTAAAATGTTGAAAAGTTGAGTCTTATCTTATATTCATGAAATCGAAAGAATATCTCAACTGGCTCACAATATTTAGCTTGCCAGCATCAAAGATGACGTTCAGTGACGTCACACCGACATATTTTCTTACATTTTTCTTTGTTACTGACGTCGGATTCGCAAATCTCAGTGGAAAATGGTATTTGTTTCTTGCTGACTTGGAAATTGTTTTCAACGACAGTAGCAAAACATATTTATTTTGTGCCAGTGTTCTCTTGAGGAATTTGTAGATTTGTGACATGCAAGCTTTGAAGCAACAAAGAGGATCAATAAACGAGAGAAATGTGGCTTTATGCAAAATACAAGAATCATAAATGAAGATATTGATCGTCTCCATTGAGGCAACATAGAGTTAAATAGTGATAGTGACAAAATACAAAAAATATATATACAATTTTTTAAGTCAGAAATAGCATCAGTGCAATCTGTAGTATCACATTTGGTTGAAAAGCCATTGCAAGAATATCCATGTTCTTTCCTTTGCGTTATATATATATAAAGAAGAAACTTATTCTAGCATTTGAAGACTCCCCCCCCCAAGAAAATTTTATGCAATGTTTTTATTAATTTTCTAACAGCTTTGAATCCAAATACAAGAAGAAAATTTCAAATTCTGACAAATTAGACAGTTTTCTAGGTTATATTATATACTATCAGTTATAATTAGCTAACTATATGAAAAATCACAGGTTGTAAGTTCGCTTTCAAAACAAATATGATGGAAATTGATACGGTTAAGGAAATGATACGGTTAAGATAAATGATTTTACATTGTAAAAAATATTCAAGTAATTAAAAAAACGAATAATGGATTCATGAAGGGAGTAAAAGGAAACATAATTAAAAATACTCATGCATTTCTAACGATGGTATATATAACAGATTATTTATTATTATATTTCTGTATTTATTTTGTGTCTTTATATTCAATGTTTTCGTATAATCTCTATATTTATTACTTCAATATATCTTATGAGCCGCCTTATGTGACATGTTGTTCTGAGGGTAATGAAAGTTGTAATTAAATTCAAATAATACTCGAACGCATAGCTTTATTATCATGTTTCTGTCAGTAAACTGTTTCTAAACATTAAACTGTCATAATTAATGGGGTATTAAACATCCTAATGGAGTCAAGTCTGTTGGCATCGTAGAGATTTAAAAAAGTTTCTGCCTTGCCCTAACTTTCATGGTAATGTTACTTCATTTTCTTATTCATCAAGTTAAATACAGAGATATTAAATATAATCTTCCTTCTCTTTCTACAATGAAATAAAATCTCTGAATTAGTATTTGGTGAAACTATGAAAGTAATTTGAATTTCATTGCATTCATAAAAAAATGTTGGTGGAAATAAAATAGTGCACTTAAAAATGCAACTTATTTATATTTTAAAACTAGTCGTACACATTCATAAATTTGGTCAAATTGTCAATTGGTTTGTATGTAATATCTTGGCTTCAAGGTTGGAATGTCCTTGGTATGAAATCTGATTTCGCCATAAAATTTGGTGCACATTAAATCTGTCGTCGACGTCCTGGCCTAGGGGTAGCGCCCTTTCCCCGTGATATAGGCGTCCCGGGTTCGAGTCCTGGTTGGGAATGATTGTTCTTTTCCTTGTGTTCATTCTGTGAGGTGCGTGGGTGAGTCCCCTTGTAAAAAGAGGTTGTGCAAGCGAGTGTGTGCGTGCTATCTTCATTTGAGCTAGAAGTCAGACTTCTGCCCTCGGGTGCTCAGGGGGTCTTTACCATCAGAAGCTGCTGCACAAAATTTGACTTAAATAGTCACATGACAAAAAAAAAACAATTAAACCTGTCGGAGTTGAACATCTTTCTCTTTAGTACTTGTATGTTCCAAGAAAGAAAGAGAATATCAACTCAGACACCACCTTCGCCATTTGACCACTGTTCAAAATCTTGTTTATCCCAATGTAACTAACATTAATGTTGCTTCATAACGGAAATATTGACGGCCATGCTCAATTTATTGCAATGTAATTTATATGGACCCATCGATCATCGGTCACCTCCAGCAATCAAGATGCTAATACTGCAATATGCTATATAATCAACGTTGTCATATGAACCTCTACAAACTAGAGTAAAACTATTCTCTTCAGAGCGTATATTAGCTTAAAACTCTTTTCATTACCTTTTTTTATTTTTGGTTTCTTTTTTTAGATATTTTTGTCTTTGTGCCTTTACCTATCCCTTAGTTTTTCTTCTTGCTTTTATTTCTTATTAGTTTTGACGTCATTTTCTTTTCCCATTGCTTGAATTTCAGGAAGTAAGTTTGAAATTCATTATTTTTTTTCTTATAAAGTGAGATTCTGATCCACTTTTATGCAGGTGAATCCTGAGGAAAATATTTGAACTTTGAAGGCACATAATAATATTTAAAACAGCAGATATAACTACATGAAACAACCACAAAGGAAACACTCACCATTTTAAATATTTTATAACTTGCTCCATCACATAATTTCGGATAAAAATGTAGATTTATAAAAAAAAATGATCTCGATTTGTAAACAAAATTAAAAGTCTTTTTTAAAACTTGATTTATAGCCAACAAAAAATCTAACCATTAAAAATTATTAAATTATTTAAAAGGAAAATTGAAGAAATATTTTTTTTCATTTATTAGCTAAAACGGTGTACTTGTTCACTTCTCACTATTCATTTCGAAGGAGTATTGATTATGCTGGCATCAAAGGGCCCCGTCAAAAACGAAAATTCTGAATAAACGATTTGAAAAAAAAACCCCGTAGGAATAGATTTTCACAGAAATGTTATCAACAGCATGTGCTTTAGTCTCTAAAATTAACAGAAGATGGTGAGTCGTTAATGTCACAAGTGTATGTCAGAGTCACAACTTCCTATTTCATACAAATAAAATGTTTCGTATTAAAACTCTTATACAATGTATTAAACATAACGTCAAATGGTTCTGGGATTTTTTAAAAAACGCTTCAGTATTCACATGTCCCATGGCTCCTTTAATACAATCTTCTGGTCTAATATCTGATTTTTTTGGCGAAATTCCTCTTTATTACTTTAGAGTTAACAATTGTAGTAAATTTTCTAATTAGTGATTTATTCGTAATATTATAAATTACATTATGCTTTCTTTGATTAATGAAAAACAAAAATGTAGATTACTTTAGATGATTTTTCAACACATAAATATCAGTTAAAGGATATGGTTTTAGCATATCTTCTCTCTCTCTCTCACACACACACACTCTGTCTCTCGCTCCCTCTATCTCTCTTTATGTATTTACATATACACAAAATGATCAAAATTAAAATACCTCTACTCTGAGCTCACCATGCAGCTAGATATTCAGAGTAAAGGCTAAAAATTGGTGAACATTCTATTAAAGAAATGGGGAGATGGATTGTGTAAAAAAAAAGTTCCAGAAACACCGATAGATGGCGCTGTACAACAGAAAACACGTTAAAAAGATAGAAATCATCACAAAAGAAACACATGCGATATGGAATTTTTCCTTTCTAGTTTCTGTTGTTAAAAAAATGAAAATAAAGAAAGTGAAGACCCTGAAACTGTCATCTTAACTGCCATTTCGCCCTGGGAGCACAGAAATTTGCATAAATCCTTGGTTTGCTGCTACTGTTCTAGGCATAAAAGGGATAAAGCTGGGAAAATGTCATTCTCATCAGCAATGACTTCGCGCTTTGCTTGTGAAGTTGTTTATGGAAATAGAGGAAATGCTTCTGCTGCATTCCGAGAGTTTCGTCGACTTGAGAATTTACGCAAAGGAGCAGCAGGTACCAAATACACTCTCGAAGATTTTGCTGTACCTCAAATGCAACAGCGCCAATGTCTTGATTCAATTACTTATATGCAAATTGGAGCACCTCCACACATTAGACTCTGTGTACAGCAATTTCTTCTGCAACATTTTACTAATGATAGAGTAATGAATCGTGCTTTGCCGGCAACCTAACCATCTCGTTCTACACATCTTAATGCCTGTGATTTTTGGCTTTGGGGATGCTTAAAAAATCTTATTTATCGAAGACGTCTGGTAACCTTAGCAGATCTGAAAGGTAGGATCTCTCTGCATGTGAGAAGCATCTCAATTGACCCATTGGAATCAGCAGTTGAACGAGTTGGTAATCATCGATAAAGTTCTTGCGATTGAATGTTTGATACGTTAGAATAAAATCGATTACAAATATGTATTTTGAGTCTTTTCGGCGTTTTTTTTGTTGTACAGCGCCATCTATCGGTGTTTCTGGAACTATTTTTTCACGCAATCCATCTTCCCATTTTTTGAATAGTATGTTCAGCAATTTTGGAGTCTACGCTGAGTAGTTCGCGTTATAGAGAGCTCAGAGTAGGGGTGTCTTAATTTTGATCACCTTGTATATCATTTCATTACTGTTTGTTAGATTCCTGTTGTAAGCAGGAAAAACGTTTCTGGGAAACACAATTTTAAAAGTGTTTAAATTTAAAAGTAAAAGTTTAGCATTTTTTTTTAATTTTATTACTTTCTGATTTTTTTGTCATTTTAAATATTAAATAATATAAATTAATTTGCCTTACATATATTCAATTCTTAAGCAAGTTGCATAGCGCATATTAAAAATTAAATTAATCGATTCATTAATTATTTCGATCTTTCTATAAATTTCTTATTATTTTTATAGATTCTGGCCCAAAAGTTTCAGTTTATAAGTAAATAGAGCAAACTAAAATAAGAGAGCTTTGAATAACTTTGAATTAACTTACCCATACTGGCATATTCAATTTTCATTGTTTCCAAATGAAAGCATGAAATTCTGAGAGAAACGAAGAATATGACAATCACCTTCAATTTTTTATAGATGCCAGTAAAATTCTATTGATTGCTATATTAAAATATTATCTTTTTATCGAGAACACACAACTATATAAAATTCTAGAACCTACCACATTATAACGAGAGTGAATAATCAATTACATAATCTTTGCAAATGCGAAATAGTCAAATTTAAAAAAAAAAAGATGTATAAAAATACTTAAACTTTTCGTGAAGAATAAACGAAGTTCTAAATTCATGTGTGCAGTTGTGTTTTGTTTTTAACGTGACGATCTGTTTAATTTCGTTTAGAATCAGAAAAAAAGTAAAAGAAAAAAGAAATATGTAACGAATGACATCCGGAAGGGTGTGGTGGCATTTAACTGTGACTGTAATGGATCCGAAACATTTGTAACCAAACGACTTATTTGAACTGCGACCTTTGCATACTGATAACGAAATGGAAAATTTTGCTTTCAAATATGTTTGCACATTAATGATACCATTTCGGTACAATAATATAAACACATAAATGAAATTGAATTGATCTTTAATTGTTGAGGTATTTCAGAAGATAATGATATCAAAATGGACGGGCTTCTGAACTCTCATTTATTAATAAATGGAAAATAAATAAAGAAGCCGATTTGTTCTATTTAATTGATTGAAATACAAGCATAAGTTGATTTTTTCCATTTCTTATTTTTTGAAAACTCATTTGATTTCGTTTATCTGAAATTACTATCACCAAATAGTTTACAATTATCTTGATAGAATTATAGTTTTATTTTTGTAAAATTATGTAAGAGTTCTGTTTCTTTTAATAAATTTCGATATTATTTGATACTAGCCACCTTTGGCGACCAGCCGATTCGCCAGTGCTAATGCTCGCTGAAATGTTCAATTAACATACTACGTAACTTGTTCCCATAATAGGTTTTTCAGCAAAATATTTTTTAGTTTCAAATTTTGATAATCATATCATTTATTTATACTATTACTTAGACCTTAAGTCGTTCTGATCATTGTTCTATGCACCACTCTCTAAATTTCACCCTTAAAATACAATTTTCAATTTAAGTGTGAATGATGAAACTCGTCTAGAATTATAATATAAAAACGACATTAGTGAATCCACGCATATTTTTTTAAAAAAAAATATGCGAACTGTAAGCAGACTCGTTCGGCATTGAAGTCTTATGTGCACTACAGAATAATTTTCATAATTTATAATATGAAGTTCAACAAAAATTTCACTGATTCAATGAAAAAATCAGTTTTTATTTTTATTTTTAAAAAGATATAAATGATGTCATTATTAATATTTTATTTTATATGGTTTATAAATATATCTTTAGATGTTAAATCTATTTTTTATTTTTTATTTTTGAGATATGAATACTTTTTTTTTCTGTTTTCAGTCAGAAGAATTTCGAGAAAATGAAATTAGGTCCACTTTTATTGTAAAACACTTGTCTTTAGCTATGTATTTAGTGTCTTATTATCTAATTTTACATCACGAGCTTTCGAAAATATCAGTCCTGTATTTCAAAAAAAAAAAAAAAAAAAAAAAAAAACACGTTTAAAATGCCCAAAACGCTGACGACGTTTTCTTAAGGGATCTGATAAACATGTATGATTTAGCACAGAGGCGTATAATTCTATTTTATTAAAATTGAATATTAAAATAAATAATATGATTTTTTAATAAATATTATCTATCTCTTCGTAATGACGTGCATTCGATCATTCGTTGACTTTTTAGCCCTGAATTAATTTCTTCAATTAAACCACTAAATTGATACTGTAGGGGATAACTGATATTCCAAATTGAGGGGAGGATTAGTGATTGATAATAATCTTATTTTTTAGATTTATTCTTTTACTTTGGAGATTCTTTTTTGTGCTACTAGTTCTGAAGTCGATGCGTTTTTTTTGTGAGTTTTATACATAATAGTTTTTTTTATTAAGAAAAACTGGCTTAACATGGTAAGACGACTTTTATAAATTTTGTTCGAATTTTCAACAACATAGAAAAAGTGTTATTTTCTGAAAATTTTTAAGCAGTTTGTGACCCACTAAATAATCCGAATAATATTTTTTTACTTATTTGGCATTCAAAGAAGCTCATGTCAATGCCACCCTCTCCAATAAGGAATAAAAACTAAAAAAAAAAAAAAAATAGTTATCGGTTTTTGACATTTTTAATCAATGTGTAACTAACTATAAGGTGACAAAACTACTAATATCAGGGTCTCACGGTTTAAAGAGATGCACGTTGAAATGGTATTATCATCTATGTGTATAGTTACTGTTATTTTCCAGACTTGCAAGTCTGAAAAGGGGATCTCAAACATTAACCATTATCCCCGCATGTTCTAAGTTGCTCCATTAGTCTCGGTAAATACTTAGACTTCATGAGAAAGTCACGTACGGAATAGCTCTAAGACAATAATCATCTTTTACCTCCAAATCCAAGGAAGTAATCAGTTTACATCATCTCTAGTAAATACCAATTTGGAGTTCGATTTCAATCAGACGATTGATACATCAACCATACTATATCCGCCTATTTTAGAGACACCTCAGACAGTCAACAAATGAGATGTTTAATTAATTAGGATTAAGCAAGGATATGACATTTTCGAATGGAAAGTCCCTTGCTATCGAAGAAGGGGAAAAAATTAGATGATGTAGAAAAGTATAAACTAAAAAGAAAATTATATTATTAGGGCATTTTTGAGCCTTGACTCATAGCAAAACAATATGAGCCTTTAAGTTTCATTTATATTCCAGATGATTTAAACAATTAGGCATCAGAGATAAAACCGCAAAGAGAATAAAAATAAAGTATTAAATTTCAAAGATTTTAAAGCAAAAAAAAAAAATGCTTATTAATGTAAACCTTTTTTAGGTGTTATATATTTACAGAAATATTTGCATTTTATGAATCAGACGGAAAAGGATTAAATTGAGTTAATTTGAAATAGATTGCTTTTTTTCAGATTCGTGGATTTTAATATCAATATGAAACGGAAATAATGCGAGAATTATATCTGAAATAAGCCTCATTAATTATATATATATATATATATATATATATATATATATATATATATATATATATATATAAGAAAATCTTAATTATTCAAATTAAATTGAGTTAATTTGAAATCGATAGCTTTTTTGGATTTGTGGCTTTTAATAGCAGCACGAATCGGAAAAAATATGAGAATTATTTCTGAAATAAGCTTCATTAATATATATAAATATATATATATGATATTAAATCTTAATAATTCGAAATCATTTTATTTCCACTCTAATATGCAAACATTATTTTCCTTCAGGAAATGAAAATCTTGTTCTAGAGGCTAGGAATTATTTTAATGTTTTTTTGGGGGCTAAAATTATGTTTTTTTTTCTGTTTTGTACTAATGAAGGGATTAATATTTCTTCTCTATAATTCTTCTAATTATTCTGTTGTTCATATTATTTTCATTAAATTTTCTTTGAGAAATTATATTAAAAAGAACCCAAACGATTATCATCCAATCCCGCAATAAATGAGAATTAATGTAATATTTTCTTGTTGATTTTCTTTTATACAGGGATATAGCTGATCATCTTCTAACATTTCTTTTATTTAACTTTCATTATGAACTGAATATTAGGTTTTGCTGAAATTTGTGATTTTGTTCGTTTAAATAAATCTGTAAAAGATGGAAAATGGGATTTCAAGATTTTAATTCCATACTTTTTATTTTATTGTATTATTTCCAATTTATAGACAGGGTATAAGGCTTAGCCAGAAATAGTCAGCGAATTAATCATTCGCAATAGTATATGTTCAATGTCTCGAAGCTCTAGATGCCCTGAAAACAGAAATAAACGTTGTTTCCAAAGAGAATGACATATCTGTAACTATTGTTTCATAAAATATAATTATGCCTTTACCAATTATTTTCGTGTTAACTTTATAAAATACTGTACAGAACATTTGTTCTTCTTGCTCTTTGTATCTTTTTCTTTTCCATATGTGTTATGCATTTTCTCTTATTTCTGATGTTTATATAATATATACCGATGTGCTGTATCTCCCTTGATAGGTTTATATGGATACATTATGCTTTAAAAAAGTTTATTCGTTATTTTATAACGCTCTGTATAAATGATAGAGAACAAATTAGAAAATATATTATATATTTGTGCCAACTGGTGGCAAATTGATGTTTTAAAAATTTACAATATTCTCGTAATAAAGCTGTTTATAAACATGAAACAATTTTCGTGTATTTTTTATAAAGAAATAGTATATTGAAATGGTTTCTAATGGTTTCTACATTTTGGTCAAAATTTAAAGCAGTAAAAGGAAATATTTTTTTTTTTTAAAATAGAAAATTTGGATTTTTTCTTCAAAGTTTTTGGAAGGTAAAAAAGTATTTAATTGTAAAACGCGCTAGGCAAATAGACTTTGAAACATCTTCCAGAATTCTAATTAACTATAATTTTATTTTTATCAAAATATCAATCTTTTAAAAGTAAATTTAGCCTAATTAAACAAGAATTATTGTTTCACAAACAATATTTTCTAATTCCATATTAATTGCTCCATTTTCGACAAAATTTCAAATAGCACAAAGGGAATGCGCAATGGAATATAAAGCAAACCAGGAAACCAATTATAATATGAAATACTTTTTCTGGAATTTGAAAAAACATTCTTTTAAATTATAAATCCAATTTTTCAAAATATCTTTATTTTCCAAAACTTATTAAAGAAATTTATGAATCCAGAAAGTAATTTCTTCTTATTTATAACATATTTTCTATTGAAATTATTACACTGCTATCAAAAAGCACATGATTTAATGCTTTCTTCAAGAATAGAAATTAGCACTTTTTTTCCATTCGATATACACAAAGTTTAACAAGAAAAAGAAAAAAAGGAAGGGAAAAAAAAAAGCTTTCTCATCTTCTAAAGTGCGAAGAATAGAGAAGCAATGGTAACACCTCCTTTCTTCCATGGTACTCTAGAATCTTCTCCTCCTACAGTACATTTTTTAACAGAACCTAAGAATTGGGTGCAAGTGGGAAAAAAAGGGCTTTAGCATTCTGAAATGCGATTACTCGCTCTTCCTAGTGCCATCTGTAAACGCCTCGCTCGCGAATGCTCCAGCAGAAAATCCCCTTTGTCTTAACATCGTTTGGAGAAATAAGTTGGAAGAAATTTTGTGTCGCCGAGGTTTCGGTTTTTTTATGTATATTTTTTATTTTTTGGCAACGTGTTGCTATTAAGTTGAGAATATCGAGTACTGAATGTTTAAGATAATTTTTTTCCCTTCGTGTTTCATTAAAAGTCTGTACTGTTTCGTTATTATTTTTTCTGTGGTTATTATAAACAGATAATTTCTAGTGTGTTTTATAATATTTTAAAGATGTTTTTTGTAATAGGACATTTAAAAAAAGACTGTAATGTACTAAATTTAGTTTTAATATTTGACTATTATTAAAAGCTTAACCCTTTTATTGTTCTCTGGTCTATATGCTTATCTGCTACAAAAGATTTTTTATAAATTTTTAAAATGATAAATGGGATAATCAGATTCTAAACATTCGATTGAGCTACTGTAATCTCTCAGAAATATATTAAATTCGCAGTTAAATATCATTTAAATTCAAAATTGGTAAGTGTATTTACCGCTGCCATTCATGGTACGAGGGTTTTCGAATGATGTTAAGTTCCAGCGTTCATCATTAAATTTTAACTCCCAGAAAAGTTTTAATTATCAGTATTTGCTACTAAGTTTATTTAATTTAAATTCAGCATTCATTTTTAAAAATAAACAAAAACCGTTGACGCAGTTGGAATTTCTTAAAATTTGGAGCTTTCCTGTTAACGATTTTATGCATATTTTGACTTCATTTTTGATATGTTGATTATTTAAATACTGTAGTTTATTAGTACATTAGTTAGTTAATACTGTAGTTTATTAGTACAGTTTACTGTAGTACCTTAGTACAGCTTACTGTAGTACATTAGTACACTTTAATTACATTTGCAATACATTTAGTTTAATTTTTAACCCAAAAATGTGGTTAAGATGTTATTAATTCAATTGCATGAGATTGCAACAGTTTTATTCTTATGCAAGGTAGTGATCCGTCTAGCCATGCTATCAAATGAAAAATGAACTTCTTACTTTAATGCAAGACATTATTGAATCTGAATTCGGAGCAATTCCAAGATTTTTAACTAAAAAATATTGAGAAAGAGTTATTTTAAAGTACCTAAAATTAAATGGCAAACATATTTACCAGTAATTATTCGATGATATTTTTATCCTTAATGCTCTGTGGTATAATTATCATTTTTCAGTCTCCCTTAAACTATCTCTGGTAATTATATTTACCTCCTTTTATTTCATAAATTATAAAGCAAATTAGCGAATTTTTCATGTTTTAGTATTTATCAGCTTATTTTGATTTAACCTTATAAAAATTTATTTTTTGATTCCCCAGAGTTATGCCCCATAAAGGCTTAAATAACCCATTAAATGTAAAGTATAGATATGAACTCAAATACACATGCAGATGCCCCTGTACACTTGCTAAAAAATCGGATTAAATTAAATTTTTCCACTTCTGCTAGCATTAAAATAAAATCACTCCTCTCGCCGTAAAATAAAAGAATTTTTCATTCTTTAACGATAGTTTTCATCTTGTTTGCATGTGATTTATTGTTTTTTGAAGTAAAAATAAATCATAAATGGGAATTGCTATAAACATTCTTATACTGTGTAGTTATTTTTCAGTTGTATCTTATCACTGAAATCTTAACACTGAATCCTTACATTGAAATTTTATGTTTTCGAAACTATACACTGTCAAGTAAATAATCCTCACTATTAGAATTTTCTTCGGAAAAAACAAATTGCCAAAAACATAATTTTCTACGTTTTGTTTATATTTTCTAATATATAATATAATATGTTGAGACAATTCTTCAGTCTATAAAACAATTTTACATGAATTTAGATGAATTGGATCGTTTGAAACATTCCCGAAATGGACGAAAGAATACATAAGGGTTATTTATGTATTTCTATCTCTTCGTGTTTTCGCTAATTCAAAGATTTGATAGCATAATGGAATGAACTAAACAGCTGAAATATCTCTTAAGGGAATTTATAGTTATTTCCTGTATTAAATTTTAATCCAAATCGATTCAAAGATACAAAGTATATTTTCTAAATTTTTGCACTATATGGTGAAATGAGATTAACATTTAAAATAATTTTATACCTATATTTCACTGTAGAATTTGAATGAAGGCAATTAATTAAATCTCAATATTTATTTTCTCAAATATTTTCAAGTGAAAAGAAAATCTCTGTAGCTTCTGTTTCTCAAAATCTCTCTATTCGATCAAAATATTGAATCCAAGTCACATGCATTCATTCTATGATTTATCATGTTTTGTTTATTTAATAGCCTCTGAATAAATGCTTAAAGCTAGAAACGAAGATAGAAAAATTCTGATGTCTTACATATTATAAAATCCACAGGAAATAAAAAATGAAAAATATAACAAGCAATAACATATAATGAAATAAAATACAATAGACAATAATAGATCATATTAAATAAAAAATTTATACAAAATAAATAATAACTAAACATAATAAATGTTTAAAAAGATAATTATGTGTTTATTACTTTGTTATTGTCATTATGCATTTATTATATAATTATATCACAAATTTCAAATATTTCTTTTGCAACATTAAAAACATGAAATGTTATATTTATGTTACTGTTAACACATTTCATTGCTTATGAATGATATCGCATTATTAGCATTGTCTTATTGATCTCGTTTTATTTTAATTAATGTACATGCTATTTGTTTCATTAATAACAATTTCGATGATAAGATTTATTGATGAATAAATAACTCAACGTCAAAAATCCATCAAATATAAAAACAATAAGCCTGTCTATTTACTTAATCATATTATGTAATGTAAAATTTAATGAATAGTCATGTATTTTTTTATTCAGATCTTAAGGGAACTAGGACGCTCTCGAACAACGAAAATCATAGAAATTTCTGTCGTAAATAAGGGGGTTTCTTTTCAAATAAATTTAATATCTGATACAAAATTTATTTTATATAGAACAAATGGGTTATAGTCATTATAAATAGAAGAGAAACGTTTGTTTCTTAAAAAGAAACAAATGTTGTTTCTTAAAATGAAACAAAGTAAAAACAAACTGAACATATTTTGTCTTCAAAACCACGAATAGGAAGGCTCAGAAAAAGGAATTTCTTATAATATATCCCAAAATCAACATAATATGTGACTATAGACTCAGTAATTACAATTAATAAATTTTCATTTCAATATTCTCTCAAAATTACGAAAAAATAAATGTCGTATAACTTGGAAATTGAAAAAATACGGGTTAATAAATAACTCTTTAAAATAATAATTACGCACATAAATAAATAATAATAGATTTAACCCTTTGAAGTATAGTGGCTTCGTTTAAGTCCACTTAGCCTTTCGTTGTTTCCCAGTCGTTTATGTTGAGATGATTTGGTACAGTGATTCCAAGCTACGCCTTAACTTGTATACTAATGTATGAAAAAAAATGCATAAAGCATCATTTTAATTTCCTTATTGTATATTTTACTTAATTTAAACAATTTCAACTTGGAATTTAGTAGCTTTATGTTCTGAGCATCAAAACGGTAACAAATGTATTATATTTTTAAATGTACTATTATAAAATTTCGTATGATTACAGTAAAATAATTTGTTATATGCGCCCTGAAATTTGAGAAGTAAACTTCTAAGAAGAATGACAAAAAAGTGCATCTTTCTACTGTTCAGGTACCTTTTAATTGCATTCTTAAAAGTATATTTATATGCTTACGGCTTTTTATCCTATAGGCTTTTATATATCTCTGTAATCAATGGAATTTTTTTTTACTTTATGCGATTGAAATTAAAAAGAAAACGATTTTTGGAAAGTATAATCAAGAAACATTTACCGTAATGATACCGATGAGAACATCATAACAAATCACTCACAAAAATGCTTTTCGATAAAAAATTAGAATTAATGTGGCCAGCTTATGAATTCCTACTAACACTCGATTCTACCATAATGCTTCCTAATTCGAATTTAAAATATTCAAAGATATTAGTTTAGGCAAAGTGCATTCTGAGTCTTTCAAAATTTGCTTTCTTGCATTCATTAATAAATATCTTTAATTCAATTTCTGATTACTAAAATTCTGTAAAAAACGCTATGATATCTATTTTAATTTTTTAGAAAAATATATTTTAACTTTTTCAAACATGAATACTTGGCATTCAAACTCGAACACCAAATTCTGTATACTGAATGGGCTTGGATAAGAGCAGAAATAAGGATGATATTACTAATTTTAAATTCTTAAGTCGTAGAAAATATTTTAAAATGCCTGAAAAAGTGTCAATCTATACCTCTTCACACTTTATAATTTATTCATTCTTCCTTTTTTTAGTTGAGTGGTATCATAAATAGAACGGATTTACATTAAAGCTATAACATCAGCAACAGAACGGAACATTTTGAGTCGAAATCGAAATTCGTCTTTTGAGAAAGCAAGATATCGTTATCTTTTTGTTTTGCTCATTAGAGTGAAGCATGCAGAATTTCTAGTATCAAAAGTCTTCTATTGAAAGAGATACATAAAATCGTTTGCAGTAACAACCGAAACAGTGCAATACAGCATTTTCAATATTTGATACTGGGGATATCAGGAGTTATAGTTTATCGTTTTATGAACTAGCAAAAAATTGCCCTTGCGTATTATAGATCTTTACAACGAACTTGTTTTCTTGCATTTAATGAAAGTGTAAAATGGAGAGTACATGGAAATTTGTTAACCACACTAAAATTACTTCGTTAATATATCACACCATTATCTAGTGTAATCATATTTTCAGTCTATAATAAATAAATTCTCCAAAATATATTACCATTAGCAGCAGTAGAAATTGTAGCGAATGCCTATCACAAATCGTATATCAATATGAATCTGTAAACTACAGGAACCGTCGAGGCTGTGTGTGACGTAACTGGAACGCTGCTCATCATCCGGGTATTGACACGCGAGATGCTTCTGAAAAGCTGTTCTCTCCTTTTTCTTCAGAATGTTCGCGCACTCACCTCACGGAACTTGTTGTCAAAACAATTGTTTAATTTCTTAAATTTAAAAGTAAAATAAAACTATTTTCTAACATGTCGCCATAATTGGAGTGAACCACAACTACACGCAACCCTAATTACGACGAAATAAAATAATCTATTTTTATTTAAGAAGAATGTATATGGTAGAACTTATGAAACAATTATAAATGCATTGTAGTTCATTACATTATATTATGGTTATAAATCACTATTCTTTTTACTGATAAGGAAATAGAAATCTATACATAAAAAATTTTAAATTCGTTGCGTCCTTATGAAGTTTAATATTTTTTTTAATATTATTTTAACAAGGTAAAGTATCAAAGCAATTATTTGTTTTCTTGTTTTCATCTCATTAAATACTTATAACACTTGCTCTGTATTTGAATTTGAAATCAGCAACTGTTTGAAATAAGGAAAAGAATTTGGAAGAAGAAAATTAAACCGATTAGAAAAATAGTTAAAACTATTTAAAAAAGTTAATATAAATAACAAATTTTTGATCATTTTAATATTCAAGAATTTAAGTATTTCGACTTATAATGAAATTAAGTGGTAATATTTATGCTATTATATTGATTCTTTTGATATGTTGTGTTATGTAGTAGTTATTGGAATTCTAATTATACTAGTCTTCCAGTTTAATTAGAATTAAAGTAATTAAAGAAAATAAAAAGATAACATAAAAGCTTAGTTAAATTCTTATTGAAGGAAGTACATTCAAAGTAATTTTTCGAAATTATAAAATTAATTTTCTTATTACATGCTGATTTTATCATTTTAACAGAATAATAAAACAGTATGAAATAACAATTCTAATTTATTTTTTTATGTAAATAAATAAAAAAAAGTAAAATTCATAAACAAATGAAACCTTTTGATATGCTGCATTAATAAACAAGTAATGAAGAATAACTCTTATTCGAATTAGATGACGTAACTCCAAGATATTCATTGAAAATGTAAGCACTACACAGTTTTTTCAGAAGATCAAAGGAGAACCCATCGAACCAATTTATTATATTTTAGAATATTTGAAAGATCCAGATGAAGAAGCTAGAGAGTTCTGAATTATCTTTGAAACGCCGATAGACACAATATAGATGAATAGACCCTTTAAAGATATTTCATAATAGAAATTAAAAATGTTCTTGAAATAAATCGTAACCTGTAAAGTTATTTTAAAGATTATATTGATGGAACTAAAAGGGTTTTTGACTGCTGGCATCTGCTACTTTTGGGTCATTGCACATTCTTTAGACTCAAGGACTCATTTGAATTCCAGTGTGTTGTTTAAGTACTTCAATTTTATAAAGTAAAAGTATAAAAATTATTTGCAACTTGTGGCAAAAAGAATATCTCTAAATTTATGAATCTTCTCTGAAACATGATTCTAAGCTAAATAAATGAATCACTTTTAATCAAATGAAGAAATACATTTACATCTTTTATACATTACATTATCATATAATGCTATTAAAAGTGCTTAAGTAAAATATATACATTATGTCTTTAAACGTACAAAAGTGCCATAAACAATTTTGTAATAAAATTAATTATCCACCATTACTTATACAGGTTGAAGATATTTATCATATTATTTAATAATCTGGATATCAATAGTCCAAAAATCATATATAATTGCCACAAAATTTAATAAAATATCTTTATGGTTCGAGAGAATTTCAATAGTATTGAAATTTTGAAACGTCGTGTCAATCAGTTTTGAAGCCAATTTTGGCAAAATGTAATCAGTCTCTCCTAAGATAGTCTCCAGATTTTCCAGAATTTCATTGATACGAATAGTGATTATTTTTCATCATATTTATAAGATTCCATAATTACTTCAAAGAGAATTAGCATATAAATGGAATTATTTACACTAAAGCGTTTAAATTTGTGCAAAATCATTCAGTCTATAAGGCATTTTATATTTTAAATCTCCTTAAGTTAATGAATATCTTAAATTTTAAATTAGGTCTAAGACAGGGATATATCTTTATATATCTGATGATAAGTCTTTAAACCTTTTCTCAAATTTTATTCTTATTTCAAAAATAGAAATCTTAGTTTTCATAGTTTCACAGCTCGGAAAAGTAAAATCCAAATGCAATGAATTTATTTAAATAATAATTACTGGATAGCGTTAAAAATGTGGTATTGAAAGCCAATATACCGTTTTGCCAAATTATTTTATTTTGCGCAAAAGTTTAGTAGAAAAGAATTTATTTATAAAAAAAGCGTTTGCTGAATTAAAAAAAAAAATGGAAATACCAAAATTTAAGAAAGTAAAACTAAATGTTTTTTTTAATTTTCCATCAAATAATCCGGAACTTTCATAGTTATACATACATTTATTTTACAAAACGTTCAGAAATTATAAGTTAAAATTCTTGAAAATAAATAAACAAGATGTTAAAAATTAAATATCCTCCATCTAGAGTTATTTATCAAACAAATTGGGAAACATTGGCAATGACTCGACAAAGGAATAAAATAAGTCATACTTTTCAGGCGGAATGGCTGAGAAGGCACTGCCACAACTCTATATCTTTATATTGAAACAAAGCATAATGCCTGCAGGTTTGCATATGATAATCCAATAGTGTACATATTTGAATACTTGTATTGAGTATCTTTTAAGTATCCAATATTAATATTACATGTAGGAATTCAGTCTTTAAAATTTTATTCACAAGTTGCTAATGGAAATTTACGAATAAATATAGTGAAAAATTACATTTAATCTTTAAAGGGTTTAAACCTAAATTTTACACAAAAGGATAAAAATAGGCTTAAAAAAGTTCTAAACATGTAAGAAAGAATCTGAATCAGATTGTTTTGTGTAGCTTTGAGAATGTTATTAAAAAGTTGTTAAATAGATAATCCTTCAATATCTTTCTAGTGTTAAAACCTTATTTTAAACTTTCTTATGATCAGAAGGGGCCAAGTAATAAGCATTCATTTCAGAAATACAAATTCACATTGAATAGAAATATACAGATTCTTCGAATAAATAATTTTTAATATGTTATAATGACATAAATCGAGTATAAAGAAACCAGATTTTTTTTTTGTTAAAAATAATATTTTTTTACATTTTTAAAAATTATTTTAGGATGTAAAAGGTCTCATTCGGTCAAGTGAAGCCTCATATACCCAAGAAACTTCCTCTTTCACTTTCTGTTGTGAATCTATCTATATGAAATGAATACCATGAATTAAGATACAGTATAGAACATGGTAATTGAACTGGCAATACACTAATCCATATTTCCATAGTATTTCATAAAAAGGACAATTGTCCCTTAGAAGGAAAATTTTACACAAGCTGCTCTCCGTATGATTAGAATTCACAGTACTCAACTTTACGATTGGCAATGTATATATTATATTGTATATTGTGCTAAAATTCCCGTCTTACTATTACCCCATATACATTTTCTATCATTAGCGGAACCTGTGACGTTCTGAGATGAAAGCCAAAACAAGATCGCCAGCATTGCCTTACTAACTGCCTTAAAGAAAAAATCCATATTTTTGCATTAACATTAGTGTAGTAAGCAGCATCTTAAGTTTAGCTCCGCTATTTAAAGTATGTAACTACTTTTGGATGAATGTCTGAAAAATGCTATGAATTATTTTATAAATTGTTAAAAAAATTATTCAAAAATATTAATTCTTCATGTTAAAAGAATAGTAAAGAGAATACAAATAGTAGAGGGAAATAAAAGCTACTTGTAACTATTGAAACAGTCCCAGAAAACAAATTTGTAAACTTCGAAAGAAAAAGAATAAAATTTAAATTATAAAAATTCCAAAATTCCAAAAAGTAAAAAAAAAAAAAAAATCCAAAAAATATAGCACGCACATCGTTAAATATTGATTTTTAAAATACATGTAAATAAATAGATACATTTTTTGAAACACGAAAGGAATCTTTTAAAATCAAGAATCTAGATGTCTAAACAAAAATCGTAAAAGAGTGAGACATTGATGTAAATAGTAATAAATGTAGTTATAATCATTGATAAATTTTAAATTTATTATTTTTGGAATCATTCTTTATGATATTTAACACGATTCAATTTCTTTATCGTAATCTTTTTAAATCTTTAAGGTTTTGCGATTTTTGTCTTGACTTACTTCATAAAATGGCAATTTCTTATCTTTAACATTCTAATAGAATTAATTATTGAAATATTTTTTAAAAAAATTTAAAAATATATTTTATTTTTAATTTTTCTACTTAAAACAATTAAATAATTTATTATTACATTTACAAGAATATTTTATAAATAAATTGATTCGTATTTTTTTACAACCAAATGCCTTACGTTTCATACAGAAAGAAACATTTCATTCAAATTTATATATCAATTCACTATTATGTTCCACTACAATTAAAACTAAATTGTAAGTTACTATATAATAAACTATTAAAATATTCAAAATTAAACTAATTCAAAATTAATACAATTAAAATATTCAAAACTATAATAATATTAATTTTTTTTTTCATATACTGTCACGTATTTTATTAATCTTGCCGTTCAAACAGGTAATACGAAGTCGCAAAATGGAATAAATACATGTAGGGAACATCGGTTAATAATGCACTTAAAGTATTTAAAAAGTAAATGGTAATTAAAGTTAAATTATAATAAATTTCAGGTGAAAAATTTAATTTCCGCGGCTTTCAAATTTAAAAGCGATTAAAAAAATTTGTTCAAAATATAGCAGTTAGGCTGGATTCATCTTTCTTTCTTAATCAATTTTATCTTTAATTGCATAGCAGCGATAATGTGCTTAAAACATTTCAAAAAGCATATTTAATAATATTGCACCGCGCGTGAGTAGATTAATTCATTAATTAGGTCAATGAGAAACATCCATATAAAACATTCTTAAACAATTTTTATAAAAAATGCTGAGTCGATTTTTTTTTTTACCGAAATTAAATTAGTACAGCTGAAAAAATATATTTAATTTAAGAATGGCCTTTTTTTGTGATAATATGTACCAAAGTTAATGTAGAAAAAATCATTATTTTTTATGTTTTTTCTTCTTATTTCGAATATTTAAGCGGGGTGAACACAACTAGCCATTTTCACTGACCTTAGACTGACCATTTCAAACTACGAATTTATGAAATGAGTCGTTGAACACATCAAATTTTTTAAAACAAATAACGTAGGCTTCATAATTTGGCATCACATGTGATGTGCATATATCATGTATTAGATTTCATACTTTGGTTGATAGAGTGTCTTAGAGATAGAGTTGATAAAGTTGTCTTAATAGAGTGTGTTGATATGAATCTCATAGAGGCTCTAGTTTTAATGATGTAATTATGTTTAATAATATTCGCGGCTGAATTTGGGAAATATGTATTTTGAATTAGACTGAAAACGCAGTTTTTTGCTATATTCTTTCTATTTTAATTTCTTACCACATTGCATTTCTTATAATCAATTTCATAAACATACTATCTTATTATTACTGATTCAATTAAAAATCACAGAATATTTGAAGTGCTTATGGGTTTTTTGCATCGAATTATAGCGCTTTAGAATGTTATAATTTCAACTTATTGTTGTTGCTGTTGTTTATAATGGCACTTGCCAGGCACAAGCTCGCTGACGAAGTCAGCGATTTTAAGCCAAGGGAGCGTCTCTTGTTTCAGTAACGCCAACTAGGGCCAAGAGTACGTCTTAGCTACTCACACATCTCATTCGCTTGCACAACCCCTTTTTACAGGGGAGCACATTCACACATCTCACAGATAAAACGGAGGAAGAACAACCATGCCCGTACCGGGACTCGAACCCAGGACTCCGGGAAGACGCGCTACCCCTATGCCAGGACGCCGGCATTTCAACTTATAAGTCAGAGAAGCGATAATCCGTATAACACATGAGTACGATGGTCATGGAGTTAAAGTGTATTTTTAAAAATTGTATCACTTTTAAAATAAGTAAATTACAAAAATTTACAATTTTTAGTTTAAAATTGCTTTTTTATCGTTGTGTATAAAATATGATCATTTCTTAAAATTCTAGGAATATCATTCTATTTGGTATAAGAGAAATTTTTCAGTATTACTTCATTATCCCATCTAATAAATTTTATGATCGATTTTTTTTCCTAAAATAATTGATAAATTTCATTTTCTTAAAAATCTAGTTTTCCTTGCCTTATATTTATTTCATCAGCATCGTCATGTTATTTTCAGTTTTTAATTTATAGTTGAAATTCTAAGATAATTTTGTTATATTTTGGTTAAGGCAGAAGAGACTGGATCTTTGGTATTGTCTATATATATTTTTGAATCATTGTTTTATTCATATGTGCCGAATAAAAAATAAAATAAAATCATATATTTGTAAATAAATTATCTGTGTCGTAATTAAAACTGAAATAAGTAATTGTCAGATCAAAACCAGAGAAAGAAATCTCCTGCAGTCAGCCACACATGACATAATTCGAAAAATATAATTTGAAATTTCGAATTGACATATATATCTTGCGCTAAAAATCATCGTAATCACGAGGTCAAAAAATAACAGAGACAAACTGTCAGTGCAAGAGGCAATTTGAATTTTTAGATAGCATTTATGGATACTAAATAATGTTTACTTCCGCAGTAGATTGGAAAATAATTTCTGACATTAAATTGCTTGAGACATATTTATGTAAAAGCGAAACATATTAAAATTAATGAGGTAGCGAATTTATTTTTTCTTTTACAATAATTTATATTTCTATATGGAAAAATACTTAATTATTTAATCTTTTATTTTAAGCAACAACTGGTCATTATTTATATATCGTCTGATATATCCCGAATTCCTAGAGTTGATACATTATCAAATATATTAACTTTATTATAACACTATGTATAGCTGATATATTATAACGCATAAAATTTTGCTAACATCGGTAACTTTTATTTTTAACTAAAAATGATAATATCGTTTGCTCCAAGAAATTTTTGAGTTAGAAAATGCACCAAATGATTTTTAAATACGAGAAGTGATTCTTTTCTAAAATTATTAATGCGTTTTAATCAGTCACAAAAATACAATAAAATATTGCTACCAATGTACCAGAAGCAAATGAATAAAAGATTTAAAATATTGTAAAATTTATTCATTGAATAAGAATGAAAGCAGATATAAGAAGATGTTTTCATTCATGGAAATATTTCCTTCAATATATGAACTCCAGGACACTTAAATAAAACTTAGGATGAAATGGCGAATCTTCACTGAATATATTGAAGGAGTCTAAACCATAGAGTGAATGGTCGTTGAACGTTGAAAAGCTTCGAAACATGAACTAAACATATCAAAATAGACAGTATCAAGAAATTCCAAGAAATATTTCTTTCATTTTATTCCTTATTTTATTGCTTGAAAATAGAAAAGAAGATATAATACTAACATGCCTTATTTAGTTAGATATCTATTCATTTCGAATAAATTTGGATTTTGTGTTTTGAACTTTATACATCTATAACAAAGAAAAAGGTACTGAAAATATTTTCTTATATTGTTAAAAATATTCAATTTATAGAGCAAGCCTCAGAATTAAATTTAATTTTAATCACTAATATATATGATTTTTCAAGAATTTGCTTTAAGAAAATAATTTAAAAAGTATCAACTGCAAGCTTTTCTTTAATTAACGGAGTTTTTGACACTCATTACATGGCATTATCCAGAATTAGGGAATGCCAGCCTTTGTTCCTAAAGCACATTTAAAATGGATCACTTGGAAATATTTCTTTAATTTATAAAAAATTAATTTTTATATATGTTGTCACAAACCATTCTTTAAATCCTTCTTTAACCCTTAAATGTATATTGTTACCGACTGTCTACATCCAGTTCCAATTATTTTTATTCAAAAACCTGAGTGTGTCTGTTTCCTAACGCACATTGATAACCATAGGCAATAAATCATGTGTGAAAGAAAAACAGTTGACATTACTTTTGGCGGATAAGTTATATTGTTTTTTTTACATAAGTTATATCGTTTTTTTGTGGTGGGTGATATTACCTGAAGAAATAGTTTCTATTGTCGAGTTCCCTGCAGAAGAATTATCTATCAAATTGTTAAAAAATTACTTCTCGTCTGTTGTCAGGTAAGCTATCAATACTATCAATCAATTGATGTTGTATTTGAAAATTATATTATATAATTAGATACAAGCTTGATTTTGGGGACATTCTGTATGTAGCTAAGATTCTACATACATTTTTTTTTTTACAAAATAAATATGCCATGTTATTATCTGGATTTTTCTTTTCTTTTTTTATGCAACTTAAATTCAAAATAATCATGCATTTAAGGGTTAAACTATATTTGATTTGTGATCATACTACAGTTTGTAATTATATTATGTACAAACGTTTTATGGATTTTCAATTTTTCTATAAAAATTAAAATTAACTTTTTACCATGCAAAAATATTCTGGTATTTTTCCAAGGCGCATATTAGATACATCTTCGCAAGTTGACGTTTTTCAGTGGAATTTGTTTCTCGAATGCGATTTGCATTCTGAGAAAAAATTCCTTTTTATTCACCTGATTTTCTAAGAATATAAAAAAAGGCAACATTCTGTCGTTTCTCCGTCGGCTAACTCTTCTCATACTTTTCCCTCTTACAGGGATTGCGATTTTCAGATTTATAATCTGCTTTCTAGAAATTAAGCCATAATATATTTCGTTACATACTATATTTCTCTCAAAATATTTCGAAAATTTTTTCTCATGATTTTTTTCCCTTAAAAGTTGGCGTGTGTACTACATGCGATTTACACCTGGCGAGCGCCAAGATGTCAATTTGGCGCATCCGCGGATCCGGAGACAGCGCGCAAGCGATTCTTTACGAGGAGTTGGAGCGAAAGAGTGCGGCACACCAGTGCCATGAGGGCTTTCGACGCCTCATATATGGCAGGTGGCATGGATGCTTACGCTCTTCGTGACAACGGATCCACACCCTCAAGCCCTGCTGATTATGAGGATATTGAAGGAGAAGACCAAGGTATTTTTCCCAAAACCACCTGCATGCATGAAATCTTTTGCAAAAAGTTTGCAAATTATTTTAATGGATTTTTCACGTGTTGCAATTATCAAGTTGCTGTAAAATATCGATGCCTTGAATTTTTGTGCAGATTTTGTGCCTTGTCTTGACGTTCTTTAAAGTCCCTGGAATTTGCTGCTGGAGAGGTTTCGGGTAAAATTGCGCACTGAGGTTTTTAATGCGGGTTATAAAATAGTTTGGAAGTTAGAAAAAGTTTTGGGTTCTGGGAGCTCTGTAATTTTTTTCTAACGTATTTCAGTATTAAATTGCGGAATTTTAAAACCATAGTTTTCGTTATTGCGCTTGCGATGAACTTTACTCTCTTTTTTATATTATATTATGAAACAAATCGAATTCTGACTTTTTGGAATATTTTTTCTCTTTCTTTTTCCTATTTTTTCATAATATGTGTACATCTCTGACTTGAGATATATGAAATAAGTTTGTTAGCGGGAGGTTAATTGTAAGAAAGTATTAGATTATTTATCTAAGCTAGATTTTTCTATCAATAGATACCTATTTCAAAAATATTTTGTTCATAATAAGTTTCAAAAACAATTATACATTTAATAAACTGAAATTCTGAAACCCAAATTTTAAAAAAAATCACTAGTAACATAAAGATTCGAAATGGCTAACGATAATCTATTTTATTATTTTTATCTTTCTCATGCTGCTGTTTATTTAATTACTAAGGATATTTTTTTAAATAAGAATAAGTTATTAATAATTACTTTTTACAAAAATCACGTCATTTTATAATAAAATATTAATAGACTTTTAATTTAAAATCTAGTAATAAGGTTTCGAGGATTTTCAAATTTCATTTTATTTTCGAAAGATGTGAATTCCAAAGTTAGATTCTCAATAGACCAAAATGTCTCTTCATAAAAAAATTTGTCTCAGTTTTTTTTTCCGATTATTTATTTTATTAAAGTTTTATAATTAAAATATAAGAAACCAGTTTGTCTCAATTTTATGATAAGCTTAAGCTGGTATTTTGAAAGATTTGTAATTTTTAATTTTCGCACTAAGATCCTATTATAGAACGAAAGAAAATCTTTTCGATATGTTGACGAATTTCGATTGATAAAATATGGAATTTTCCATCGATTATTTAAAATTTTTTAAAGATTTTACAATTTTTTTATTAAAAAAAATAGAAGCAGAGAATTAAAAAAACCCAGCAAAACAGAAATTTCAAATAATTTTGATCCCAGATTTTCACTAACTCTTTTTGCACTAAAGAGAAAACCTATTGTAATTCAACAATATTCATTAAAAATGTTCATATTTGTTTTTATGAAATTTCTTTTCTAATACTAAAGATATGCGAACTTTTATTAAACCAATAAAATAAAATTAGCAAAAAAGAAATATATATATATATATATATATATATATATATATATATATATATATATAAAAGCTTTCTTTGTTCGTCATAGTAGAATGTGAATTGAGTGAATTATAGATTCACTGCATTTAACTTTAATATGCAGCGACGATTGCCATGAACAAATATTTTTTCGTATGAAAGGCCAAATTTATGTTCCCATCTTAATTAGAAATGGGATTTTCAAATTTAGTATGTTTCAAAATTTTTTCGATAAATACATAGATGATCATTTTAGTCAATGAAATATTCTTGCATTTTATACGGTTAATCTTTCTATTAGCCGAAGATATTATATGAAATCTTTACGATGTTGTTCAATATGGTAAATATTGGCCAATATTGGGAAGAGAACACAGCAATGCTATTGGGTATTTTGTAATAATAGGGTTAAGTACGTAATTTATAGCTGATAGCATATAATTGTCTTTCTTCAATCATGGCAATTTTATGAATGACTAAAGAAATTTGAATTTCCTATATTTAGCCTTAATATAACACACTTTTACATATAATTATAAATACACCAGGAAATAAAAATTTAGAATATAATATGCCTAAAATAAGTTTTTTATCATAAACGGAAATAGAGTTTTTGGAATATTGAATTAATTTTATTTTAAATAAATAGATTAATTCATTTTAATCATGGAAATTATCTACAATTTAACAAGTAAAAGCTCGTGACAATAATTTTCACTATTTAGCTATGAGTGTAGGTTTAGAGTTTTATTTGCTAACAAAATAAATTAAGGCATTACTTTTTACATAATGCCATCAATTGCAAATATTTAATAATTATGCTAATTATTAAGTGTAATCGGCAAATAATAAACTTAATAAAATCAAATCCTTAAAAGATTTACATCCTAGTAAAGATTAATATATTATGCAAGAATTTCAAATCAGAGAGTTGACCTCCTCTGAGATTAAAACCTTTTTAATTTTCGATATCCCCTTACAAATCTTTAATCTTGAGTTAAATAAATTTCTCAGAATAATTTATGGTGATTATTTTAATTCAAGTAAACTAAATTAATTTCGCAATAACTTATAAAATATGCTAATAGTTAATTGAAGATGAAACTGGCCATTTAAGCAATTAATGATAAAAAAAGTTTTTATGCAAGCCTTCATAACTTCATATGTAGAAGGGGGGGGGCATTCTAGCCATTCCTTATAACAGGATTAACCAATTTACATTAGTAACTGTAACATGTATAAAATACCATAACAATTTCGACCCTTGTTGATTTTATATAATATATATTTCTAAATTGCAAGTTTTAAATCTTTTATTGAAATTTTAATATGAGCAAA
This sequence comes from Argiope bruennichi, assembly GCF_947563725.1. Taxonomy (NCBI): domain Eukaryota; kingdom Metazoa; phylum Arthropoda; class Arachnida; order Araneae; family Araneidae; genus Argiope; species Argiope bruennichi. Next base: position 53,087,423 of record NC_079159.1, on the reverse strand, counting down.
TTTAATATTGGTTATGTGTAATGAAAATGCTTTTTAAATAAAAGATATTTTTAATGCAAAGAAAATGTTGAGTTCTCTTCCTTTAACCTCACAAATAGAGAGACAACGAATTGCTTTTCATTAAAATAATATATTTTGTTCATGAATATATTAAGTGTACAGCGTTTGAGATAGAGTTGAATTGATATCTTTTCATGCGAAATGGCTTAAATACTTTATTATGCAAATCTGTAATTAAGTTTATCTACTACAATATTTCAAATTGAATTAATCAAAATAGATATAAACACGGTATTTTAAATATTTATTGAAAATAGTTCAGTTCCATACGTTAAAATCGTCTGCAAATTTAAACCATTATGAAATTTATATTTCTTGTATAAAATTTCTATTTATTCTATTGTACAATGGAATTATTAGAAATAAAATATTAATAGAAATGATATGCTTTTAAATGTCATTCATGTGAATTCATTTCTATATATTCTTATTTATGTTAAAATTTTATCAATTTATTTTAATACTTAAGATTTAAAAACTATTACCATTTAACTAATTCTTTAAAAAAAATTAAGAACATTCTTACAAATGGCGGCCTATAACTTTGACTCATTATCATGCAACATATTCTTTGAAAACTTATATATTTTTCATCAATTAAACTGAAAAAGAAAAGAGTTCCGGAATTTTTTATTCCATATATATTTTTCTTTAAAATATACATGCCTAAAAAGAATATGAGGGGGTAAAATTCATGGCATTACTTTTTGATTGCACATATTATTTTAGTTATGTTTATTATGCACATCATGCATAGATTTCTGGTTCGAGATTTATTAGATTTATCGAGAAAATATTATGCCTAAAACTACTGGTAAGTGATATGCACAATGGAATGCGTTTTCTTCCGAAAATTCGACCAAGAAAACTTGATGAATTTCCTCATTTTAGAAGTCTTTGAATCTCCCCTCCCCCCCCAAAAAAATCGGAATGCGGCTTTCCTGTCTATCGGTCTATCTATCTTAGAAAATGAAAACGAAAAACATAATGAGCTAAACGAATGAAGTATGGTACACACGTTCGCACCATGAAAGAATTTAAATTATATGTGAAATAAAATAAAATATGTAACCATTATTTCATGAAATATATTTAAAATTTGAATAGAATTCGTCAAACAGATTGGACGAATTCGTGTTATTATCTGATTATCCATGAAAATATGATGGTGATAACTCAAAAAAGCAAAGTTTGATAAATGGCAGGTGATATTTCCCTAAAAAATGTGCTTCTATATAATATTTTGGGCCAAATATTTCAAAGAATTAACAATATATTGTTCTGTCCGTTTATGGGGTTTTAAATACGATAGTAAAATACCGATACGAAAGCTTTAGGTTCGTATCATCCTCTGACACAAAAGAGGAAGAAAATATTTTAAATTGCATATATGATTTTCATAACGTTATTACGAAGCTAAATATACTAACCATTCAGTGTGAATGAAATATAAACATCGGGGGTAAACATTTCTGCTAATAATATTTCAATTTATTCTACTCAGTGTAAATGTATAATGCTCATATACATAATCTATACAAACGAGTACTATATTATGCAAATATTTAATATCTGTCGTCATTGATAATTTCACGAAGAATTCCAAACTACGTATTGTAAATATTCTGTTGAAATTTATTTTTTTAAGGTAAAGTACAAATAGTTAGATATCATTTGTAGTAGCGAATCCAAAATTCATAAAACGGTACTTGGTTTCATATAGAATAACTTCATTCTATCAAAACATTCAGTATTTAATTTCCATTATTTCGAATAAAATTTTAGATTGGATTACACAACGCTTGGAAACAAAATTTAAAATTCGTATCTCGGTAAGAAGCCAAATTGTTGCTTAAATATCCATTGTGCACCAAAATTTTTTTCAAGTTTTCTGGAAAAAATAAATTTGGAAAAACATACACTGCTCACACACTTTTCAATTTCTTTGAAAAGTCTAAAAAATATTATAATTTTAATAAATCTTAATTAATCTGGAGCACGATTAAACACTGGAACACATATTGTAAAAGTCAAATAATCCAAGACAATTAATACAACATTCAATAGAAAGCAAACGATTTTATTTGAAAGAATGGTTTTTGAGTAATTTGTATTATATTTAATTTTTTTTAAATGAATCATTACAGTTGTATTAAAATTTTATTAAATTCAATAATCAAATGATGGAGCAATTCTTGTTTGCAAACTTTTTATTTCTATTTAATAAACTTTCGAAAAAAGGAATTTTTGAACCGTCTCATTATATATCGAAAATACTGCTCAAAATATAATTCTTTGGAAGGATGGATTATCTTGGTTGTTATTTAAGAAATAATGGCTCCTTTAATTAGGAAAGATTTATTTAAAAGTAAATGCTCTTTGAGATTTCGTTTATCATCTTAAAATCTGGAACCCAACTTTTCAAAGCTATTTTAATTGCACCCTGTTGCCAAAGAATTTCGAAACTTCTAGTTTTTAAATCAAAATATGTTTAATATTATATTTATTTTTATGTTGCTATATAATAATGGAATTTTAAGAATAAATTTTCTTTTTTTCTTGCTTATTTTGATTTAGGTAATTAGTTGATTTTTTTTTAATGCTCTCTCTGGAATTCAACTTTGGAAGAAATTTTAATTGCACTTTGTTGCTAAAAAATATCGAAACTTCTAGTGCTTTAATTTAAAATATGTTTAATGTTATATTTATATTTTTACTGCTATATAATAAAGGAATTTTTGGAATCAATTTTCTTTTCTTTTTCTTTTTCATTCTTATTTTGATTTAGGTAATTAGCTGATTTCTTTAATGGGCTTTCTGAAGTTAATTTGTTTTCGAATTGCTAGATTTTTCAAAGAAAAATTATTATTTCCATTCGGAAATAAAAAAAAGAAAGATCTCAAATACGAATTGAATCTCAAATTGAAACAAAATTTAATGGAATAAGGGCATAAAAATAAAAAGACCTTTATTATAGATTTCTATATTTTTTTTAAACTGAGAATTTAAAAAAATGGATGAACTGATCTGTTAAATGAATCAGCAGTGGTCCCCACAAATCTTTCTCGCAAGTTCTCTAATAAACTTGTCATGCCAGAGAAAGCCTTACATGGCATTGGCAACAATAGTTATGAAACATCAATTTTTGGCTTGAATTGAGCATTTTATTGAATCTAATATGTCAGCCTTGGCGAATTATTTGCAATTAATCCCTAGCATACTGGAAATAATATCCAAAAATCGAACTTTTGTTTTAGAACGCATTTTTTTCCATTCGACTGAAATAAAGATTTCATAATAAATAGAATTTTCAGTTACAAAATCCCACACCAAATTTAATATATTAAGACACTATGTTTTTGAGTTATTTTTGAGATATTACACGTTTTTGGAAGTACAGACTAGCAGAAGGTCAACGCTTTGTTGGATTTGGCACAAATTTTTATACGCATTTACATTATAGATATGAAATCTGTGAACTGAATTTTATCCATAAATGCAGCAAATACAAAAGCTTTTCATCAGTTCTGAATAGGCAAATTAGAAAGGAATTAGAACAAGATTTAAGCAATAAATATGTGTTTTTCTATCAATTGTAATTTTTCAAATTCTTCTTATATTTTGGCAACAAAAAGTTTTTAATTGTTTTTATATTAATTAATTTAACGAAAATAATTTTATTTGTTTCAAATATGGGATGTAAATATCATTTAAAATGGGGAAGAGACATAATTAAATACATAGTACAGTCTAGTCATTTATTTGCTTTTAAAAATCTATTCATTATTTAATCAATTATCACTGAATATAATGTATATGCATTATTTAATTAGTTCTAATTAATCGTATTAAATAAGAATACTTTTAAAGTTAAGAATGTAAAAAGCATTTTCATATTTTGGAATAAATTTGACTTTCCAAAGTGCTTAAAACCAAAGTTTTTCTCACATGTTCTATTTCATTACCATTCATGTACTGTCGAAAAAGTTCTACAGTCTATTGTATCACGGCTTTTTTTTATTAAGAATTATTCCTATGATTCCGTTTGCATAATTCTTTATAATCAAGAAAAAACTAGGAATTTCTATAGTTTCAGAGCACAATAATTCTTTTGACAATAGTCTTATTTTTTTTGTCAATTGCTGTTGAATATAAACTTGAGCTTCAAATCTTAAAAACTAAACTTTTCGCAATCTTTTTGTAATATTCAATTGAATGCTTCGCTTCAAAGATATCATATACTTAGTTGTCCAATGAAATTTTTTCACTTGAATGATAGAGTTAAATTCTAGACAGAAAATCTAAATCTACTTGCTTCAGACGATTTTTTTATTTATATTATTACATTATTATTATTATAGATTTAAACAGATGCGTTTCTGTTTAAATATTATTTGATTCGTTTTTTTCAAATGAATATTGTCCCAAAATATGTAAAAATCCACAATAAAAAATTATTAATCAGTTATTCCAAAATACAGACTTCACGGAACAAAACTTTTATAATTTTTACACATATTTAATTGTAATTTTAACAGTGCATATTTCGATAGTAAAATGTAAAAAATACTTACAGCTTCGAAATTTCAGATGTATATTTCTTTGCTCGGAGCTTATAATAAGTTTAAAGTATATACTTTTCTTAAAAATTTGAATTTTGCAATGCATATTTATTTAAAAGAATAACTAATAGAGATTTCAAACATTATTAGGATTTGGCAATTTAATACCAAAGTCTTATTCCAATCCTTCGTGAAGCTATGATATTATAATTAAAATTAATTAAAATCTCTGTACCGTAAGAAGAATTCTGCTTTTTGTCCCGAATCAATGATTATAATTAAGAATTGAAAATTAACGAAACAAAACTGAAAATATAAGTTTTTCAAACATGTTTAAGTAAGAGAAATCGTACTATAAATATTTTCTAGGAATAGCAAAATAAAGTTAGTTGGAAATGCCAATTTTCACATAGAAAAACTTTAAGGATGATTTCTAGAAGCTGTAACAAGAATGAAATTAAATTTACAGTGTATTTTAATAATTAATGCTTGTGGGAATGTTAATATTTTATTAGGATTTTTTCCATTTATTTCATAATCTGGTAATTAAACTTGTAACTTTTCCTTCCATGCACGTAAGAAAATTGTAATGTAAATATTTTGGTGAATTAATTTCTTTACTGTAGTTGTTATTCAAATAGAATTATTTCTGTTCATTACAAGTGTCCATCATCAAATGAAATTTTGTTTAGTTTCCTATTATTCACAAGAAAACACATTAAAATAGTTGTTTTGCCCTAATGGGATAGTTCTATGCGTAATAATTCAGTAAAAAATTATCTAGAAAATGAAAAACATGTATTTCCTTTTGAACATCATTTACCTAATTGCAGTAAGTATATTTATTATGCATAGGTTATAGAAATTGAGTAATTAGACTTAATTAAAATGTGGGAACCCCTATTCAACGATCTTTACTAATGTTTTTAAAATTATTAACAGTTTTAAGTCTATCTATTTCTTTATTTGTTGGTATAGTGCATGTTAGAGTATTTGGCATATAGTGTCAATTTTGGTATAAATTCACTTTGAAGGATGAGAATGTGCGCTTTGGTAATGTTTTTATAATTTAGTTTCTTTTATAGTAAGATATGAAAATCGAATGAATATCTTCGAAAAAAAAGTTATTGAAGACGCACAATGAAACATTAAATGTAAAAATAAAGATCTGACAATATTCAAGCATATATATATATATATTATTTTAGAAGTCAAAATGCGAAAAGTGTTTAGGTTATGAGCGTAAAATACGATTTAGATGTCAGGATACTGTTGCTCTCATTCATCAGAGCTTCTGTCACAAATACCATTTTTCAACAAAACAGAGCCAAGCAGAATGAAAATCATAATTCATATTTGAAGAATGGAAGTAATGTGCCTTAGGCTAGACATTATTTGCGCTTGGACCACGGATCTTGCAATCATTTTTGATCATATTAAAAACACAACCTTTTTTTAAAGAAACAAAACGAATGAATAATTTTTCAATTTTGTATTTCTATTTATGAATATACGTTCATTTTCCCAGTATATTTCATGATTTCATGCACAAGAAACTGAAATAACCCTAAAGACATTCTTAGAAAAAAGAAAATATATGCAAATCGCCAAATAATAATAATAAAAAAATATTATTAAAATTAAATATTCAAAAATTCATCAATATAGTTTGATATTGGCAAGGATTCTTGTCAATATTCAACTAAAGTGGAACGAAACTGCATTGAAATTTATGATATACAATATTCGAAACTATGGGCCCTGAAGGTTGTAAACTTCTTGCGTGGGTGTTTCATACTGAATTCCAGTATCATGGAGTGGAAAAGTATTGCAACTTGGACATCACGGAAATTTAATTATTTACATTGCTTGAAGAAAATATATATATGTTTTCATAAGTTAAAAGAAGTATTGAAAGGTCCTGTATTATAAAATAATAACTTTGATTGTAAGCGAATGGATTAAAAAATGGTTAGGATTCTTGAAAAATGGATTGTTGAGATTACAATCTCGTCCTATGCTTTTCTAAGCACTCGCTTTTTTCTTCAACGTTTGTAAAGATTAAAACAAATTTCATCAAATCAAAATTATGTTCCTATCCCCATCTAAAATAGTATATTAATTTATATATTTTATAATTACCATATGAAGATTTAAAAGGAATAAATAAAAAATTCCTCAGTACAACTTTATGATTTGGAAATATCTGTAATAACTATCATATAATAAATTTTAAGAAAGAAATTATGGTGGCAATCAATCCATATATTGTTATCATATATAAAAAAATCATATTTTATCTTTTACAATTTTTGTATACGAAATATACAAGAAGAAAGTATTGTAATTGACAAATAAAAGTCGAATGTATGTTTTTAACGAATTTCCATGATTTAAACCTTCTTGAATCCGAAACACATATTTTTTTGAGATCCTTTTGTTTGTCTATAAATACAAAAACTTTTGAACTTTTGAAACAAATTTTAAATGAAATATGTTCAAAGGAATTCAAAGGAAAGGTTGTCTGAGTTCAAGAGAATTCGTCAACAATAAAATACAAGAATCAAATTGATAAAATTTCTTTAACAGGTTTAGGCTCTAAAATGTAGTTTCTTATCAAATTTTGGACCGATTTTGTAAAAAGAATGAATATCTATCTATCTGTACCTACCGGTACCTTATTCTGTTCTTGAACAACAAGTTAGCCAGCCATAAGAGGTTTTATTAAAATCAGGCAAAATCAATATCCCTTTTGGCCAACTAGAAGTCAAAGGCAGTTGAATAAATGAGCGACTTGAACTACAATAAAAGATGATATCGATGATTTTATTGTATATCGATAATATACAATAAAAGATGGTCATCGATTATATTATAACAGAATGAAACTGATAAATAAATATCTTTGAAATCTAAAGGATTTTAATTTTGCACGTTCCTTTTAATTATATAGTGGAAAGACATTGATGTAGAAACTATATATGAAAAAAACGCTTTCCGGTTAATGAATCAATGAAAATTTCAATGTGTATTGTATACAATATGCAATTTGCATAGGAAATCGATTTATTTACATATGGCAGCTTACACATGAATTGAAAGATTTGAACAGTTAAATTTGGTAAAATTTATCTCTATCTTAGCGATCTATCTCTATCTTTCGTGAGCAGGAATGAACACTTCGGAGTTATTCCTTTTGAAATTATAATTAATTTAAAAATTTAGCGAAAATTAAATTTTTTTTACAGTGAAAATTTTACAACTCAAAAGATTTTTTACTTTATCTCGAAATTCCAATCATTATCTTGTGAACTATACCAATATTTCACTGTAAATTGTTTTATCCATTTTCAATTAATTAAAAAAGTAATTTAAGTTTCATTTGAAACAATATATTTAGTTTTTGAAGTGAAAATAAATTCATTTTCAATGTTATTATTATCTTATTATATTACTTCTTTACACTTATTGCAATCAAGACATGAAGATTCAGCTTCTTTTTCCATATTGAGTAGGTTTCAATTTAAAGCCTTCTTTTCATGGAATGTTTGAAATTTTGTCGCATTTGCAACTAAGGTTTAACTTTATAGTCGTGTAATTATATATTAAAAAAGTGCATCTGTTTCTACATAATGCTGTTTTTTCGTGATTTGATTGGATGTATGAAGATATAAATATAAAACATAGAAGGATAGGATCTAAAATTGGTAGTGGTAGGATCCTAAAATTGCAGCTATTACATGCCTGCCAAAGTTAGAAAATTTGAAATCATTTATCTAAGAAGCTTTTAAGACCAAATTAAAAAAAATAAATTAATTAAACATTTTAGTGACTATCAAACCCGGCAAAATAACTTGTCATCAAAATTAGCCAGTTAATTAGATCTCTTCGGGAAATGGGTATCTAAATTGTATCGTAAAAATTTAACAATGTCGAATATACTCTTTAAACACAAAGTATGTGTAATATAAAATTATGTTGATATGAAATGACTTATTTTTTTATTTCAATAATAACTTTTATTTGTTTACTAAAATTAACATACATCTTTTTGCATATGAACGAAAAAAAACATAAAAAATTAATTTATTATTTTAATTTGCTATTAGAGTATGGTATTGAGCAAAGTATGGACAACGCATAATGGAACTTCGCAAGTTGAACACCAGGGAAACCCAGGCAAAATGTACTTCTGGAATGACTAATTCAACATAGCGATACATTTAAGAAAAACTATTGATATTATATGCGTGGATTTTTTGATAATAATTATTAATACCCTTTTATTTGTTCCTTTGATTTCGACTTAGCTTCAAAATATTTTAAACATCTTCAAATGTAAGAATATGTTTGAGTTTTTGCTAAAATTGTAATTCATCTTCAAATTAACTGGTAAAGTATGAAATAAGACAAAATTTTACAAATAAAAGTTTTTGTGGCAGTGTTAATCAATCAAAAATTTTAATTGATCCTTTATTGCTTTTAATTTTAAAAATCATAATTGACTATTTCCCTTATCAAACATTCTTCAATTAATTTCTGAATATATAAATTTTCCGCTTGGCGGCTTTGATAAATTTTAGAATTTCATTTATATAAGATTTTTAAAACTTTCTTAAATATTATACACCATTATAAAGATCCGGGATGAAAAGCATTATATGATATTTGGAAAAAAGAAACATGGAACAGTTTTTCGATTCCGTGTTTCTACCAGACGATTTCAGTTTTTGCCATAAATCCCATTTTATTGCGAGACATGGGACAAAGATCAATCTCCCTGAAAGTTATAAATAATGCTGTGTCATTACAACGTATATTCTCGCTAGAAAGATCGATTTGAAACGTGTCGTATTACCAGCTGTTGCTCGACAAGACCCCAGATATTACGAATCCGCATTAAGAGGTATACAGAAACCTCCATTCTTTTACTTGATTTTGATTTCCAACAGCTACTTATTGAATCTTAAACTGAACTTAGGCTTAACGCAATATGTATTATTATATTAACATAATGAACGCTGGTTTTCGTCTTTTTAACAATGAGTTGATAGAAATTATGTTCTCAATTTTTCAAGGTGTTTTATTCAAAGTTGTTTATATGATGCTTTAAATTTATATTTTTGTTTTGCTCTTAACATGATGAACACTGCTTTTCATCTTTTTAATTCTGAATTACTAGAAATTTTTTTTTTCAATTTTTCAAGGTGTTTTGTTCAAAGTTCCTTTCATGATGCTTTAAATTAATATCATTATTTAATTCGTAACATGATGAACACTACTTTTCCTCTTTTTAGCTCTTAATTGCTAGAAATTATGTCCTCAATTTTTCAAGATGTTTTGTTCAAATTTTCTTATATGATGCTTAATGTTTTTATTTAATTCGTGACGTGATGAACACTACTTTTTCTCTTTTTAACTCATAATTTCTAGAAACTATGTGCTCAATTTTTCAAGATGTTTTATTCAAATTTGTTTACATGATGCTTAATATTTTTATTTAATTCGTGACGTGATGAACACTACTTTTTCTCTTTTTAACTCTTAATTTCTAGAAATTATGTTCTCAATTTTTCAAGATGTTTTGCTCAAATTTGCTTATATGATGCTTAATATTTTTTATTTAATTCTTAACGTGATTAACACTACTTTTCCTCTTTTTAACTCTCAATTTCTAGAAATTAGGTTCTCTTTTTGAAGGTGTTTTATTCAAAAATGCTTACACTTTATTTTAAATTAATTACTTTTTATTTAGCATCCACTTTCTTTGGATATTTCATTTTATATTTTATATAGAAGCTGTTAAATAATTTAGATTTTTTATATAGATTCTTTATCAAATTAAACTGTGTTTTTCACATGATGTCGTTTACGGTCTAGCATATTGCCTAAAAACTGGATCATGTATTATGTTGAATTTTAATACATAAATAAAGTTTTGCAGTTAAGTAGACATGCTTTGAGAACTACTAAATTAAACAAATAGTTTCTTAGTGCTTGTAATAAGTGCTTGATAAAAAAGGATAAAAAATATTTTTTTATATTAGATTGACATTGAATATAATTCTAAATTCTGAAATTCTTTCCTTGATAACTTTAAAGAATATTATTGCAAAAAATCATTTTTACACAGTTTTAAAATTTAGAATATTAAATTTTTAGTAATATCAGTTTTTCTTGGTGTATAATTTTTTCACAGATTTTAATGAAATTTAAACATATTTTAAAGTGCATTTTACTATAATATTTTTCATTGTTTTAATAATTACTTTTATATATACATACTTTGCAATGATATTAAGCACTTTATTTTCTATGTTTTCTCAAACCAAGATTGAAAATTTAAAAATAGTATAAAAGTAGATGAATTAATCCTATAACATTACTATACTGCGATTTTTGGAGACTAGAGGTTCGAATTTCTTTTCAGTTTTTTTTATTCAATTATATAGAACCAATGTGCGTATAAAGGAATACAGTATAATTTTTCTCTTATAAATGTGATGCGAATACTCTTTTTTACTTTTTACTAAGAAAAATTTATGAGGTCATAAAATGAAATATGAAATCCATAAAGATAATTCCAAGTTTATTTATTTTCATTTCTAAACTTATTTACTTGTAAGCTGTAAGTTACTATAACTAATAGTGGGATTTCAGTTAAACTAATATCAGGGATTTTTGAGAGATCTCAAAGAATGTAGTTATTCTGGAGAGAAATTTGTAAACCTCAGATTCCTTAGATTGCATGCTGATAATAAGATCTGAAAGGAACTGATGTATCAGTTTTGTTGTTTATTTTAAACAATTAAAAACCAGCTTTATTTAGTTAAGACACAGAAAATGAGTAAAATTTACTTTCACAATCTAAAAATAGTTTATAGCAATCAGATTTCAGAGTGTAAATATGAATTATTTTTTAAGCACTTCATAATTTAGCAATGGAACCATTGGAGGAAAGAATTTTGAAAAGGAAATGAATCATATGACACACAATTATAAGGAAATAAATGCTCCAGGTTGTTTATATCTAGAATTTAATGCTTTTATTTTAATTTTATAGATTCTTTTTTTATACTGATACTTGTCAGTAAAATTATTTAAAAAAAATGGAATATTGGGACAGTTTCTGCTTGTAGAATTATTATTGTCGCATTGAATAAACAATGAATCAACACAATATTTGAGATGTATATTAATTCCATTAATAAAAAAACTTAATTTTAATTCATATGTTTAACATTATGTTAAATCTATTAATAAGCCCCATTAACAATAAAACCATTAAGTGTCTTATTAGCTTAATGTATAAAAATTATTGCGTTGTCAAAGATAATTGAAAAATCATTGAGACAAAAAATCTTAAAAATACTCTAATTTATTTTAATACCTGATAATGAAGTGCTGTAATAAGTCATTTTTGCTGATCATTTAGTTCTCCGAAAATATTAGCGGTGCTTAATTTTAATGTATAACATAAAGATGATGTGTAAAAATGACGTATAGTATAAATTTATATTATCATTTAAGCTGTGTTATTTCTATAGGCTTACATTTCCTAAGTTTATCAAGAATCTAAATTTAACAATATGAATCAAATCATTTAAAACATAGTTATCCTATTCATTTAACCACACATTGTTTTTCGAGGACTTCACATTCTTTAATTATTTGGAAATGAATAATTCGGTATATGTGTCAATGGTTTCCAGTCCATGTTCTTATGAAATATCTTTCCATGGCATGCATTAGCCTTAAGACGCTAACACTGTTCACATGAATGGTGACATTTTGTTTTCAAATTCTTTCTCACGGAATTTCTCTTGTAGTTGCCATCTGCACCGTTTTTCCTTAATATTTAAATATCAATAGCTGGTTTTGATTCCAAAACTGAGATTCTAAAGTAATTTAGTTACATGTCTTTGTTTCGGATTTCTTTCTTCAACAATACATCAATTTTATATTTTAAAAATACGTAGTCAAATGTATTAAATGATTTTGTTTGATTCAGAATTTCGGCTAATAAATGATGAATCAAAATATCATAAAAATAAATAAAATAATATGCTAATAAAATAAAATAAAATTCCTAAGCTCCAGAAAAATAACAAATTTTTTTTAGTTAATTTATGTAAGGATTTAAATAACAAAAGAAATAATTTATGAAAGTTAAAATTTAATAAATAAGTAATAAAAAATTGTCTTAAATCGCAAGTTTACACTAAAATAGGTTTGAAACATCGTGAACATAATTTTAAAAAAAAACAAAATTGCTTGAATTTTTAAAAGAAATCCCTGAATTTTATTTGTTTCAAGAAATAATATAAATCTAAAAACAAGTTTTAATTTTTATGTCTGCTTTTCCAATTAAATGAGTTTTCTTAATTAAATTTTTAGAACGGAATTATAATAATAAAATATAACTGCATCATATTAATGCATAAATATTTTATTGCTGTAATTTGTGAAATGTTTTTTTAAAGTAAATAATTTAATAGCTCATTAGATAGTACATTATCTTTTTTCTTCAACATATTTAGCTAACTATTTCGACATTAATTTTTTTATATCTATCAACATTAGAATCATATAAACAAAGAAAGTCTACACATTGTTTTTTCTTCATTAAGTAATAGTTTAAATTAAAAAATATTTGAAATAACATAGAAAAATTTGTAGATATTATGATTTTTAAAACGAAATTCAAAATAAAAGAGAAAAATATATATTATTGGAATCAAGATAAAAAATATATATCTCATACTATTTAATTATTTAATATTATAAAAATAATTGTTTAAAATTCATTCTGATTATAAAAGAAATGACTTTAGATATTATAGAATTGTTTCAAATATAATTATTTTTTCACTTAAAAGCATTAAATATTTAGCATATTCAAAAATGGCATAAATTATTGTTTCTATTTTGATAAAAATGATGCTTCCACTAATTTTGTGCGACTAAGTTGGTCATTCCTATCTTGCTAGACATACTTTCTATTTTCTAAAGATTAAAGAGTTGTGGCAAGAAATTAAACTATACCATCTTCTGTTATTTTAGAAATATTTTTTTTGAGTTCTTGTATTTCCAAGAAATTTTCTTTAATCCAAATTTTATTAAGAAGTAATATGAATTCAAGAACTTTTTATTATTATTCATTAGAATTTTATATTGAATATGTTCAAAGAAAATTATTTTTATCATCATATAAAAGTAATTAAAAAAATCCTAAAATATTTCTAAGATGTTTATTAAGATTCGGGAAAATCAAACATAATTAGCGTAGCTATTGACGAAAGCAGAAAAAAGAAAACGATTTTTTCCCTTAAATGTGGTATAGAAAACGATCAAGGAACATTTCATACAAAAGATGGTTCGAGAACATCCGATGGTTACAGTTTTTTTTCTTGGAAAATATAGAAGAAAACAAAGGCTAGACATAACACATAAATTTTTTGTCTTTGAATATAAAGACATCGCCCCAGACATCGTAAACTTCTTGTTCGAATTTAAAGTTCCACAAAGGATTGCATTTCAATGACAATGTATTTCTCCCACGTGCGTTGTCCTCGTGTTTCTGGTTGAACTGAAAGCGAATTTATCACTTTTTATAATACACGGAAGCTTTCATTGTTTTTATGTTTATTTTGTCTGATAAATTCAACAATGTTACTTTTGTTATGCAGCATATGACTCAAAATGAATAGGAAGCCTCAGATTTATAATATGTCAGTCGCCTTTTGGAAACCTAATTTTTTGAACAGAATATTCTCTTTCTTTTCTATTAAACTATTAATTTGAATTATATTTCAACTTATCATATTATAAAACTAAAAAAAAAATGTGATTTTAATGGATTCAATATACCACAAATTATGCTGTGTACAAATTATAAACTATACATTTAAAAATATTTATTGTATGTTGTGTGTTTCAAAAATTATATATTTCCAGTGGAAATAAAAATTCGGCTTCAGAATTATTTTCTAAAGATTGCAATTATTTTATACTAAATTAAAATTTTATAACAAAAAGGCTATAGATTTTTTTATCAAATTAAAATTAAATATTTATCAAAATTGGGAAAAAATTATATCTAAATAAAATCTACATTATTAAAAAGAAAAGTTCTTAAATTTTAACACAAGGTAGAAATTCTTTTTTTAGAACAAAACTTTCGGAAGATAAAACTGGAAATCACTCTAAAATGTGTACAATTTTTATTTAATAGATATTTTAATTCCGTTTTGGATTTGGAAAAAATTGACAATAACCTTCCTTTTTTTCTTCAGAATTACGTGTGCCAACTTTTATTAATCTGGTAGGAAAACTGTATATTTGTACAAAACACATGCAAAATGTATCATGCGATTAGTTTTGTGCTATAAAACATCACTTTTATAAAATCATATAATAAAGTTTTAATCAAATATTTTATTTAATGAAGATTAATTAAGAAAGAGTAACATACCTCTTTATTAAATGGTACTCTAAACCACTTTCAACAAAATTTCGAGATTACCTTTATATTAGCGTGAAAAAAATTGACTTTGGATATCAGATTTAATATATTTATCTTAAACAAACAAAAAAAAATGTTAAAAAAAGTTTGGCCACGGAATCAACTGATTCATTATGCATTCAAAATCGTATAAATATAAATATAATAATTATTAACAAAATTATTTTTCTACAACGCTGTAAGAAAGGATATTTTCGAACGTGAAGTGCATGTCACGAGGACTTACAAAAAAAAAAAAAAAAAGAGAGAGAGAGGATGAAGGGTGCGTGGTTCAAAACATGAACGCATTTGTTTTCTGTTATTCGCAAATGCATTTTGTTAGCTTTACAGTTAAGAGCAAAGTAATATGGTATGAAAAGTTTGTATCAAAAATTTTATTTATATTTATATGCTCATTCATATTTTTTAAAAAAGAAATATGGATAGTTACGAGAAGAAAAATCAATGGTTTCAGAAATTAACCCTTAGCAATCGAATATCTTCTCTCCCTCACCATTCAAGATTGCGTATCATTTTGATATTTTATTTATTTATTTAATTTATTTTAATTGTTAAAAATTCCTGTAGAATGGTAAAAGGATCTAGATTCATTTCTTCAGGAAAATTCAACTTAAAGCAATTTTTTGTATTTTTTTGGTGTAATAAACAAGTCTATGTATTAAGTGAATAATTATGCATCGAATTACTTTTCCGAATGCAAAGGGTAAAGGATGATGAAAGGATAAAAACAATTTTTTGTATTTTTTTGGTGTAATAAACAAGTCCATGTATTAAGTGAATAATTATGCATCGAATTACTTTTCCGAATGCAAAGGGTAAAGGATGATGAAAGGATAAAAACAATTTTTTGTATTTTTTTGGTGTAATAAACAAGTCCATGTATTAAGTGAATAATTATGCATCGAATTACTTTTCCGAATGCAAAGGATAAAGGATAATATACTATCCAAAGAAGAAAATGTTCAATTTCCATGCTCCATGTCAGAAAATAAGTTCGAATTCAGCGATTCTTCATCAAATATCGTTGCAGATAGCGATACATCATTAACGAAAAACAGCATCATAATCATAAAGCCCAGTAGATTATTTTGTTTCAGAGATAACAATGTCCCAATTATTATGCATTTACATGATTCATTTTAACCGAAACGCAGCTACTGATACAACAGCAAATGATTTCACTTGAAACATGGGCGATTTATTGAATGTGAGCAAATTCATCTGAAATGAAAGATCATGATTCTCGTGGCGATTAATCTGATAATACACATAATAAACCGTCGAATTGTATGGGTTTCAAACTTATGATAATCTATTTTCACATTTGAGAGTTTATTATCAAATTAAGATTGCTGAAGGTGAGATATCTTAGTTTCAACATATCAGTTGACGTCAATTGTCCCACTGCCTCCTCTCGATTTTTGCTGGAGATGAATTGTTTTTCCAATGGATCTGGATAATTGATAATTATTGAAATATGAATAGTTAGAGTTTTATAAAACAAAATATACTTTTTTATTTTCATGTCTCGTGCAAACATAAATTTGGCAGTAGTTGAAATGTATTGGCTACGTTTTGGCAAGCAGTTGCTACGCCTAGGATATTCATTGCACTGAATTTGAAAATATTTTCGACATAATGTCATATACATGAAACAAACAATTTTTAACATCAAATTATCAGAAAGTAAAGCCACGTTATTTAAATAAGCCTATATTTGCTCATTGTGTACATTAAGCTTTCTATCCAGACCCATTCCCTACCATCGTGGCCTATTAAAAATTTGATTGCCGATTCATCCTTTTTCTAAGTTTTGCTATCCTGTAATTTCCAGTTTTTATTTGTCTAGCAAACTGTCAAATAAAAACTGGAAGTTACTTGAAATATAAAATACTGAATATAAATTAGAGATATGAAATACGGTTCTTCTTCTTTAGCTATAAACAATGGATGAACATTATGTGATAAAATATTTCAGGAAGTAATAATATTTTTTTTTGGAATTCAAGGGAAATAATGTATTTGATTACTGAGAATTGGGCAAGAAATATTTAAAAAAATTACCAAAATTCAAGAAAACTTTCGACAATAATAATAAAAATCACATAAGTAAAAAACCAATTTTTTTAAAATTTTAAAATAGTATAAAGATAATTTTTATGCAATAATATTGTTGAAAACCCCCTAAAATTCTTCTTAATTTTTAATTCATTAAAATTTAATTTAATATTTCAGAACAATAACAATCCTATCCTCCAAGGCATACATGCAAAATTTAGTTGCTGCAGATAAAATGATATGGCTTTTAGAGTACCATCATGCAGACGACACATACACACATTCATCTTTATTATTAGAAGAGATTTTAGAAATTCAATCTCCTTCTCAATTACTGAAAAATCTAAAAATACTCTATCATAAAACTTCGAATAAAACCACATCGTTAAAAATAACAAAGTTATCACAATAAACTTTTCACGCTTTAGAAACATTAATTTTGATTTTAAGATTCCTAGTTTTACGAGCAATCTCATTTTTTTAGCCCTATCCGGCTTTAATCTTACCGCAGACTTTTGAGGAGAATTTTCTTCTTATTTTGAGGAGAGAGATTTTTTTAAAAAAATTATTACCTCCTCTACTCAAAAGTATCTTATTCTCTCTTATAAGCCCAACGTGACTAAACTTTCGAAGGCCAAGAAATGTAGCTGTTAGTTCAATCAAAATTCGCTCATTTTTCTTCGTTTTTGACAAAGAGCCATTCAGTGGCGGATTCTTCTTCCTTTTATCGGAAGGATTTTTGTTAGAAAGTTAAATTCCAAGTACCTCGTTTACCGTGGAGAGTTTTTTTTTTATTTATCAAAAGAAAATTTCTTTTAATCCACTAAACGAAATCTATAAGAATTATTTTAGGCCATGGTTTATCAAAAGCTAATTCTTATAAGCCCAAGAGAAAAATTTTGTTTTAAAGAAATACATTAAGCATGATTTTGGTCCCAGAATGTTATTAAAATAGAGTATCATGTTATTTTTGTTTAAAAATTAAATTTTACTAAATATTGTTTGGTGAAATACCATCATACGGCTAAAGAGAATATATTATTAAAGAAATATTTTTTATTAAGTCTTATAAAAAATAAAGATCTTTTATTTAGCTATTTCAACACAATTAAGACTAATAAATGTAGTGTTAAAGAAAATGAATGATTTCAAATTTTTTTTAAACAAATAAAAATTCATTTTAAATGCAAAGAAAAATATCAATTTCTGTACATCTTTATAAAAAAAAATGAAGAATATTCTACTAAGCCATGGAATATAATTTTGATGGTTTAACAAACAAACACACTCACAAAACACACACACACACTTTTTTTTTTAAATTTTCATATACAAAGTGTATAAGTTTTTCTGGTAAAGGGCTATCAAATTCAGTGGATTGTTAATAGTTATGAAGACGAACAAAAATTGAAGAAGATCGAGATATCGCAAACTATGTTGAAAATGTAAAAATCTCAGAAAACGTACGCATGTTCCAACGTCACACTGGAAAGACAAAAAGTATAATGATAACTACAAAAAGATTTATTTGATCAAATATTATAAAAGCAATTGAAAATTGCTGCAGTCGGGGTCATTGTACAGTCTATAATGATGCAAGAAAACGATTTCCGGACGCGCCTCGAAGATATTAGCCATGGGTTTGAAGTCTGCCACAGCGGCGACAATCTGCTCTGTGATATCCTCTATTATACCTATAAGCGTCACATAAATGAGAAATTTAAGGTAACCTCATGAAAAAAAAATCGTTCTTTTGACAATATATTTCAGATATTATTTTCGCCTTTAAAATTAGGTATCCCTCATATTTCTATAAGTTGAAAATAATCTTAGAAAAATCAATGATTATGATATAAACCATATGAGTTGGTATATATGATGAAGAATGGTAATCGTGTCACGCATCAAAATGAAATGAGCAAGGTAATATCTTTAATATTCAAAAACTGTTAATTTAGCTAATTCTATATTAATTTTTATTGTTAATTATTTTTATTAAAGATAAAGAATCGAAACCTCATGAATATATTCAAAGGAATGAAGTAAAAAATGTGTTGTGTAGAAACCAAAGATATTTATAATATATATCTATAAATAATATAATTGATAGAAATCAATTTACTCATAATGCAAATCAAACATAATCAATCTGATTGCTTCTAAAGGAACTCAAGTAATGCTGGAAGGGCCGAATTCTCATAACAGCTGATATACGTAGGTACTGAAACGTTAACTGATAAATATGAAAACGGCAAATTACACTTCATTAAATACACTTTAATTAAATATTACATATTACAGATAAATATTTTTAATCACTAAATCACGAGAACTTATTTTGATAATCGATCTAATAGTAGTTTGTTTATATTAAAACTCGCAATGTTTTGTTTTAGATATGCAATTTGAATAAATACAGGATATATAATAGCCTATTTAATTTTTAAGATAACTAATTTCATAAATGTTTAGTTTAATGTTGATTTATCATAACACATTCTGGATATGTATTTAGTATCGATACACTATTTATTATTTATTAACTAAAATTCGATATAATAATATGCGATATTTATTTAAAAATAGAAAAATCAAATCAATTTTAGTTTTAAAAAATTTAGTTTAATTAAAAATTATTATCATATCTTAATTAATATGATTGATTTGGACATGGTATACTGAAATTTTGATCATATTAGGATCTGAAATCAATTTCGCTTTAATCTTCGAACAAATAAATTAAAAGTCTTGAAAAGTATACTGGAAAAGTCACTGAATGTTTTTCCCCTTAAAATATTATTCTAGTTTCGCTTTACAAAATGATTTAAACAGATTTTGTTTTACAAAAGTGTTTTCCCTTGTTTATTTTTTGATTTGTTTTCCCTTGAATATTATCATGAAATATTGAGAGTACGCATACCTCATCTGTCATTCTGTGGTGGCAACATTATTTTTTCTTAATAGTTGATTGTCGATGAGATGGCAACTTTTGATTCCATTGATTCTTATTTTATGAAAATTAAGAAGTCAGGTTTAAAATCACCTAAGTTTCAAACAAATAAATAACTCATAAAAACTGCATAAAAAGTATGAAAAATGATTTTAGTTAAGTGGCATTGATATGCTTTTAAATTATTCAATATAAAAAAGTTAATTAACACGCGATTTAATTTAATTTGTAAAAAATAATGTAGGATTTATGGTGCAAATTAATTTAAATGGAATTTTTCAATTAAGAAATATTGTTAATTAAATAATCCTTTAATGTTCTCGATTTTAAACTAAAGTTTTTTTTATTTGCCTTTTACTTTTGGAATATTAATAATTCAATGACTACTTACCATTTAAACTTTATAAACTTCAGTTTAATTAAATATTAATAAGCAGTTGCTAATCATTAATAATCTTATTTCATAGTATAGCTTATTGTGGAGTTCTTAGTATAAAAATAGATATATTATCTATAATATTCCATTAGTTGCATGAATGGATTGATTATAAAATTTTTCAATTTTGTTTTTTTATAAACGAAGCTTATCTTTTTTCATAAAAAGAAAAATGATTAAAAGAAATCATTTTTTTTTCTTTTAGAAATTTGAAAAGAATTTAATTTTTGGGAAGAAATTCTCTCATTACACAAACAAAATTTTTTGCATTAAAAAACGATTTTTTTAATCAAAATTAATTTCTTTCTGATATTTTTTTCCACTTTAAAAAGTTATAGTTTTGCTGTTAGAATCGAATAAATTTCTTTTCATTTCAGATTAATCTATATTTTTCATCAGTAATGATGTAGATATAAATCTACCTGATTTCTTCGGAATTATTTGTCGTTGAAAAGTTGGAAACCATTATCTATATCTAGAAATTATTTAAGTATTTTAGTTTTTTTGTATAGAGAAGTGTAATTCAATTCTGTGATGGGTGCCAAATGAAAGTAGGATTATAGATCTAGCTGTATTATTTCACTTTATTTTTTTTGAGATGTCTCTACTAGATAGATGCGTTAGGATAAAGTGGACCATGGCCGAACGTCTCTGAGTGAAGTAAGAAGGCACTCCTGTGACGAATTATTTCAATATTCATCACAGTAGGTTTTCAAAATCGGCATATATAGTTGAACTTTCATGAAACTCAATACGATACACAGTTTTTTATGATGTTGTGGAAAATGTTATGCTAATGATGTGTGCCTACACGCTTAAACAATAATGAGAGCCCAATATTTCATTTTACAGAATAGAATTTCATTTTCATTCACTAGAAAATACAATGAAACAGCATTTATAGGCTAATGTTTATAGTATTGTGTGTATGTTCCGTTTATTACGATGATAAAGAGATGTATGACTTTTTGTTTAAACATCCCGGTGAAGGGTTATTCAGCTTTTTTCTAGAATATTGCAACTTGAACTGACATCTGCAAACAATTGCATTTGCATATTTACGAAGCTGAGCTTTAGTTACCCAGTAGAATATTATGGTAGTACAATGATTTGTACACTAATGATGCATGATTGTATATCTAAAAATATAATTCCGTTTTTCTGTAATGTATAATAGGAAACAGCATTTGTAGTCGAATATCCACAAAACTGAGTTTTTGTCTCGAAGTAGAATTTATGGTAGTACAATGATTTGTACACTAATGATGCATGATTGTATATCTAAAAATATAATTCCGTTTTTCTGTAATGTATAATAGGAAACAGCATTTGTAGTCGAATATCCACAAAACTGAGTTTTTGTCTCGAAGTAGAATTTATGGTAGTACAATGATTTGTACACTAATGATGCATGATTGTACATCTAAAAATATAATTCCGTTTTTCTGTAATGTATAATAGGAAACAGCATTTGTAGTCGAATATCCGCAAAACTGAGTTTTTGTCTCGAAGTAGAATTTATGGTAGTACAATGATTTGTACACTAATGATGCATGATTGTATATCTAAAAATATAATTCCGTTTTTCTGTAATGTATAATAGGAAACAGCATTTGTAGTCGAATATCCACAAAACTGAGTTTTTGTCTCGAAGTAGAATTTATGGTAGTACAATGATTTGTACACTAATGATGCATGATTGTATATCTAAAAATATAATTCCGTTTTTCTGTAATGTATAATAGGAAACAGCATTTGTAGTCGAATATCCACAAAACTGAGTTTTTGTCTCGAAGTAGAATTTATGGTAGTACAATGATTTGTACACTAATGATGCATGATTGTATATCTAAAAATATAATTCCGTTTTTCTGTAACGTATAATAGGAAACAGCATTTGTAGTCGAATATCCACAAAACTGAGTTTTTGTCTCGAAGTAGAATTTATGGTAGTACAATGATTTGTACACTAATGATGCATGATTGTATATCTAAAAATATAATTCCGTTTTTCTGTAATGTATAATAGGAAACAGCATTTGTAGTCGAATATCCACAAAACTGAGTTTTTGTCTCGAAGTAGAATTTATGGTAGTACAATGATTTGTACACTAATGATGCATGATTGTATATCTAAAAATATAATTCCGTTTTTCTGTAATGTATAATAGGAAACAGCATTTGTAGTCGAATATCCACAAAACTGAGTTTTTGTCTCGAAGTAGAATTTATGGTAGTACAATGATTTGTACACTAATGATGCATGATTGTACATCTAAAAATATAATTCCGTTTTTCTGTAATGTATAATAGGAAACAGCATTTGTAGTCGAATATCCGCAAAACTGAGTTTTTGTCTCGAAGTAGAATTTATGGTAGTACCATGATTTGTACACTAATGATGCATGATTGTATATCTAAAAATATAATTCCGTTTTTCTGTAATGTATAATAGGAAACAGCATTTGTAGTCGAATATCCACAAAACTGAGTTTTTGTCTCGAAGTAGAATTTATGGTAGTACAATGATTTGTACACTAATGATGCATGATTGTATATCTAAAAATATAATTCCGTTTTTCTGTAATGTATAATAGGAAACAGCATTTGTAGTCGAATATCCACAAAACTGAGTTTTTGTCACGAAGTAGAATTCCGCGGGGTGCAGTGATATTTAAATGAGTGATGCGTAACTGATCATCCGAAGTAAATTTGTTGTACTCTTATTTCTAAGATTAAAACTGCTACTCTGGCCGAAAACAGTTTTACATTGCATAGGTACACTGCATATTTTTCCCTGGACTTTAAAAGATTACATTAATCAATCTTGTTGGTAAATAATTGGATATCTACTGAAACAGTTGTTGCAAAAAATGTCTGGCCCAGGGTCGCTACACAGTAATTAATTTTTAAACAGACAGGCTATTGAAACAGACAAAGAAGTTCAATCCTCAACGAATAGGTATTTCACGAAGTGTGATTTTACGATAATGAGGTACTTTTTCTACCAACGATTCTTGCTGTATTCACATATGTATCTGAAATTAAAATAGTTGATCTGCCCAAAAAACCTGCTTTACGTGACGTACCCTACCAATGGAATATCATAATATCACAACAAACCCTATTTAGATTTATAGTAAATTCTTCTTTAATTGTAAATATAGATTCCACTAACGATTTCTACTGCCAAAAATTGAATTGCTCCCGAAAACCAGATATAACAAATCAAGTTATGTTTGTCAAATACTCCTGTAGAATCAGCATATAGTATTCATTCACTTTTATTCAGAAGAGATAGGCATTTACAGTTTAATTTTTCTGAAACTGAGTGCATGTAACGATATAGGATTTTACAATGGTGCAGTGATTTTTCAATGTGTACAGGAGTTCGAATTTTTTTTTTAATGTTATCCAGAATAGCAGTTCAATTAATATACGTTTATCTATAATTACTAGATAATTGATTATAATTAAAATTTAAAAAAGATATTGCTATTATATAATGATTTATTAATTTTGGTACATTTTACTTTCCATTTTGATAATCTCAGATTTACGATTGTTAAAGGTAAAAATGGCATAGAAAATTTGTGTGGTTATAAATTAGATTAAGAAATGCATACATTCTTTACAGGATGCTTAGATAGGACAAGAATAATTCCGACGTAATATGTTCAATACTTTCTTTTTCTTTCAATTTAAGAAAAATTGCGAATTTGATAGATTTCTTTGATAAAAAATATTTACAGAATTACAATAAATACCCAATTTTAGCTTTGGAACAACATCACCTTCTCACTAAATGAATAAAAATATCTGATATTTGTTTGTTATTTCCTATGAATTGAGTCATATGTAGAAAATTGTCTCAATAAGCGCTCACATTCGACTCAACAATTAAATCCAGTATCTCATTAGTAGCCTTGTATCCTTATATGGTGTTAACAGTTCCTATAATGACGGGAGTCTCTATTCCAACAATATTTACTAGTACACATCAGACGATTCACTGCCTTAGATGAGAAGGGAAAACAGCATTTCGCCAAATGCGTATGGGCTCAGAATAATAATCATGATAATATACATGTGCAAATTTGTGAAAATTGCGTTACATTTGCAAGCTATTGTTGAGAAAATGACACAATATTGAATTTAGTTAAATAGATAATGCATAAAATTTTATTCAGATAACTAATTGATATATCTTGCATTACTCGGGATGTAAATGTTTCGTCCGTTTGTAGATAAAATATAAATATTTAATTAATGTTACTAAAATCTTCACAAACATCTTTCTAATGCCACCTTATTAGTGAGCAAATTATTTTAATGCAATAAATACTTCAATTTAAATTATTATTTAAAAAAATAACTTATCGCTCTATAATTGGTTTTCCTTTATATTCAAAACATGAGTCGCATCAGATAATGTTTAATTAATGCAAAATTTAATTGAACTTTGTGGATGAAACTCTGAAGAAAATAAATCAAATGATTTAAAATTACTTAATACTTACTTAATATTTATTTTTATTTTTTAATGGCAGTAATAAAGATAAAATATTATTTTCTATACTTAAGAAAAAATTTTTATTTACCCTTTCACATATAATGTCATGTTTCAAGCGAACATTGAATTATTGAATATTCAGTTTGGAATCTGCAATTAAGCGATTTAAAATCCAAAAAGAGACATTTTAGTATCTCAGACGCCTTTATATCTTTCTAGTTATTAAAATAACAATAAATGTCCTAAACCGTGCGTATAATCTATTTAGGATGTTAAATAACTTTGTAGGCTAAAAATTTAATAAAAATAAACAATATACTTAAGTATTTTGAAAAGAGCAACTTGATTATGCAAAATAAGTTTACTTCAATTCAAAATTTCATAAATTTCATTTCTATGTGATGATGTTCTAGACTTTGGTAATTCTTATATAATTTCTTATTTACATTTACTGCAAGATAAAATATTGCATACCCCTGTAAATTCTGGTAATATTCTAACAAATTTGTGAAAAATGTTTTTTGCACTGGTTGTCATTTTTGTTGTGCTCAGTTATAATACAATCTTCAGAAATAATTAAAAAAAGTTTTATTCTATGTTTAAAACGCACCAACACTCTTTTTTCTAATCTAAAAGCGGAAAGAAGTTTTAAAACTTTTTTCTCCATATACATTGATGGTAGACATGCAGTTTCTCTTGAGAAGGATATGCTCCCTAAAGAGAGAAAAAAAAACCCCGTCTTAAACCCTATAAGGAAACACTTTTGCATATTTTCCACAAACATACCATCAAAAGAATCCATAGCGTAAGATATTTCGCCATCAAAAGGTGATGTTTTTTCCCCAAAAAATATGTGCAATATTTAGAGATATTCTAATGCTAAAAAAATAAAAATAACTCACTTTTTTATTTTTTGCTGATTTATTTTTTGATGGTATATAGCTCAGAGGTGTGGTATACAAAGGCTTGATGCATATTTGATGTTTTACTGGACCGGGATGCATATGTGTTTATTTATTGTTTTTTTTTCTGCGTAGCATACACAAGGAAAAAGCTTTGAAACAAAAATAATTTGATTTAAACTTTTTAATGAATTTACCGATTCCGAAAAATACATTTTTGAAATTAAGTCTGTCTCTTGGTCTATTTCTCTGTCGTGAACATGAGAAATCAAAATCACAGTCAGCTCAATAGATGTAATTTGGTCTGCAATTTTTGATTTCAAATTATAAATTTCTACCATATTTTCGCGATATTCGTCAATGAGACATCTGCCGTCCCTGTGCTTGTAGATGCAATAATTCAGATCACAAATATGTAATAGAATGAATAGAAACTCAGAGTTTTAAAATTTTGACTGGTATTGAATTTTGGATCTTGGCGCCAAAATAGATTATACCCGAAACATCGAGAATTTTCCCGATCCGTCCAGTAGGAACGGAGATACGCCTCGAACGTTCCTGATTGGTTGAGAGGCTTCTAGCCTCGCCTCCTAAGACCAATAAAAGGAGCTGCAGCTGCCGGGGAGTGGGGGTGAATTGAGTAGTAATCGAGAGTCGTCGGGATCGACGGTGAAAAACTCGTCTTCCAGGGACTAGCGGAGCAGCGACGGAGTCGAGCTGCCGTTGTATGCAGCTGTGTATACTGTTGTATGCTGCACGTCTCGGCTGAAGATAATCGTCTTTTATGCTGTATATAGATGTCGTCTTTGTACTGTCCTGTGTGTCTTCGTGTAAATAAACGTCGTTGTTTTATTTTCTACTGCCGCCTGGTGATTGAGCGTTCTTCACACCATATAACCCCCACTATCCAAACAAACCCCCGGAAATTTCGTAACAATATATATTTGGCAAAGCATAGTCAATAATGTTCACTTTGAGCGTTTTTAATTCATATTTTTTGAGTTTTATAAAATATTACATTTAATCAGAAAATAAAAAAAATCAGGCTTACCATATATTTCTGCCAATAAGAAAGATAAATGTAAGTATGTCTGTGGCAATTTTTAGCACTGTAGACTACACCATTTGATCTAGAGTTGTCAAACTTGATACATATATAATTTGGAGAGTGGAAATATGCATCTAGGGGCGAATTTTTTGAAATTTCAACCAAAATAATTTAAAATTAAGATAGTGGATTAGGTCAATTGTTGTGTACGGTCATCGATTTTTACGAGGTTACGTTTAAACTTGCACTTATGAGATATTTCAATGTATAAGCAATTAACTACTTCTGACTAAAGCATATCTTTCATATTTATGCTTGATTCTTTTGTATATAAGGTTTCAAACAGTTTTAATTTGGAAGGAATGCTTAGAATTTGTTTAAAATAATTTTAGGCTTTTTAGTTTGGTTTAGTTTAGTTATAATTAAAGTACAGTTTTAAAGCAACACTAAGGCTATTTTGGGACGGACCTAGTAATTTTGAACAGTGGTCAGATGACGAGGACGACACCTGAGCTACCCCCCCCCCCGCTATTCACACCACACCATACCAGCAGGAGGACGTTTGGCAAGGACGGATTTAACTTGCACCAGACCTACTTACACGACTATTCTTCGGTGGAATCGGATCATGAACTTAAAATCTTCCGGTTCCAAAACCGAGATCTTCTTAGAATACGTAAGAAATATTTAAAATAATTTTTCCAGCAATTGAAAACAATTGAAGATAAATTTTAGTATTCGATAAATTAGGAATTTGTTCTACATCAAGGAAGCAAAAGATTTGAAGCAGTAATTGACCTACAATTCAAGAAATTCATCGATAACTTAAAATTTCTAAATACTTTTGATATTATAAAACTCTTTCTCTCTTTCAATTAAATATTTTTTCTGATATTGAAGATTTTTAATTATTTAAAACTTTGTTTCACTCTTTATAAGCTATTGGAAATTTATGCAAATACATAAATTCTAGACTGTATTATTTTTTAAATAACTAATTCTTTTCTATTCCATATTCCCCGTGTAATAGATATGCCAAAGAGGCAATCATGTGATCATATTAGCAGATGACTATTTCACTGTTTTGTTTCGTAAAAAAGAACCAAATTCGGAAATTGTGCAATCAACAATTCTTCAGAAAGAAAATATTTTAGAATAATACAACATACTTTAAAAATTAATGAAAATATTCGCATTGGAGTTGGTTTTAAAATGTTTCGATATTATGTGTTTGAAGACAGTTGGAATAAACGCAAAAAAAAAAAAAAAAAAAACTGTTTTGGAAAAGAACTAAATTTAATTTATTGTTATTATTTTTAAAGAAAATTAAAAGTACTTGCTTCAGTGCTGCTTTTAAATAAATGCATTTAAGTCCATTTTTTTAGAATTTGAATGTGGTAGAGATAAAAATACAACATAGATAAAGATCTGGACGAAGATCTGTAACAATTAAGGATTGTTGCAATGGAAGATTAACAAATATCTAGCTATCAAAATTTTGACGATTTATTTTGTTACCTTTTTACAAAAAAAATCGAAAAAATATGAATCGAATACATTTCGGACAATTTTGAATTCAATTTCAAAGAAGATAAATAAAAATCATTATCAAAATCATATGTTATTGGAATGAAAAAATATTTTTAATAAAATAGTCATTTTGCCATAAAATTTTATTGTCTACAGACTTATATTCATTTTGGCATTAGATTTTTTTTGTCTACAGGTTAATATATTCATTTTCTCATTAAATTTTATTATCTACCGACTAATATTCATTTTCTCATTAAATTTTTCTGTCTAATATTTATTTTGTTATTATATTTTGTTGTCTACAGACTAATATTAATTTTCACATTAAATTTTACTGTTTAATATTCATTTTCTCATTAAATTTTTCTGTCTACAGACTAATATTTATTTTATCATTAAAGTTTACTGTCTAATATTTATTTGGTCCTCAAATTTTACTGTCAACAGATTAATATTCATTTTCTCATTAAATTTTTCTGTCTAATATTCATTCTCTCCTTAAATTTCACTGTCTAATATTCAATTTGTCACAAAATTTAACTACTTACAGACTCCTATTAGAAAATATTTTCTTTTTGATATATGTTTTTGTAGACCAAAGCGCTCATGCAAACTCTCATTCCTATTTTACAAAATAAGAAAAAAAATTATTTTTTTTCTCTATGATCTAGAAGTAGGAACATGATCCTTCGATTTTACAGGAAAAAAAAGTAAAAAATGACATTTTTCCACACATAAAGGGGAGGCAGACATGCTTCTTCATAAGAGAGAGCACACATGATATCTTAACGTACATAAAGTAAAAAACTTTTCCATGTTCTCAGCAGACACGTCATCAAACAGATCCAGCAAAGCAAGAGCCTGGTCTGAAAGGAATGGAGAAGGTTTTACCCAGAAAATATGTCCAACATCTAACAGATACTCTGGTCCCCATAAGAAGTATCGATGCCTCACATTTTTTTCTTATTTTTGCGGTACTCCTCTCAAGGATAAATGTGGTATCCCAAATAAGTGGCAGATTTCTGCTTGATAAGATATGTTACCTCGAACAGAGAGGCATATATCAGAAATGTAAGGTTTCTTTTACCATTTATTGGGGACTGGAAATTCAAACATTGCTTTTAGCGTAAAATATCAATTGTAGGAATTATTCGGCAACTAGCCGACTTGATGGGAATATTGGTAGTATTTAATTTCAGTTAAATATTTTAGATATAACTTCTTGTTTCTTTTTCCATCAAATTAATATAGACAAGAAAACCGTATTATTTTAATTTTCTAACACATGTTATGCTGATTAAACACATGATCCGTTCTTATAAAAACTTGTTTCATGGTATCATATATCTTATAATATTTACGGTATTATACATGAAATAGTAAAAATGGTTTGAATTTCAAGCAATTATGTAATATATTATTGGAAATTGGGTAAAAAATAATTTTAAAGCATTATTCAAATTGAAGAAATTAATTATATGATTATTATATTGGTTCATTTAAAAAAATATTTTAAAAAAATGTGAAACGATGTAAAATTTATTTTTATGCAATAATATTTTTGAAGTTATTGCAGGAAATTCCAAAACTCAGCTTAATGTTTAATTAATCAGAATTCCAATTAATATTCCATCCTACTTTCAAAAAATATCTGTGCCTAATTCGATAGTTCTAATACTCTGTTTTGTGCAGTGCCAATACACATACACATGCCTTTATTAATAGTAAAGTAGTTCAGGATCTATAGTGCATACTGAAAATTATTATTTGAAATTTGAACAAAAAATAGGATTTAAATTTTAACTCAAGATTTTTTTCTTGTACGGCATTCGTAAAATTTAATTTGAGAAAAGAGCAAATATTGCAGTACAACTTAAGGCATGAATAAGTAGAAAAAAAACGATGCAACTTCTCGAAGAATGAGCTCAGAGTGTAAATTGAAGTCTTTTATAAACTAAGCAGTTCAAATTTTATGATTATTAAGTAAAAATACTTTCAATATTTTTGTCAAAAATCAGTTTTTTTAAATGCAGTTTCCTGCCTAGCTCTGGAAGGAATTCTGGATGATATTTTGATAGGAGTTTGGATTTAAAAGGCAATGATTATTATTTTATAGAAATAGTACTTGGCACTTCTTGATCAAACAGAAGTTGAGAGAAAATTAGCAGTATTAATTAGATTGCAAAACATTTTTACCCAGTTCCATAATGCTTTTGTTCGCATTCTTTTCTCATAAGTCATAATGGACTAAAGAAATTTTTGATATACGAAAATATGCTTGCTAGAATGCACTAAACTTTATTTCGGATAACTAATGCCTTTTTGTAGTTAACAAAAAAAAACTCTCTTTCAGGACTTAATTTGACTTCGGGTTTAAATAAATAGTGTTATTAAATTATTGCCAACAATTAAAATGATGACATCTAGTTCTTTCAACATTCTTCTAACACTTGACAATATTTTTATAGTATAAACATTTACTGAAAAATATTTATTTATCATAAAATAAAATCCTTTATATAAAATTACAATGACTTTATGAAGAATGTTTTCATACAAATGTATATTAGACGAAATTCATTAAGAACGTTAATATTGTGTTTATTATACATCTTTAACAGGATAAAGGATAAAGTCTATACAGGATATTATACAGAATAAAGTTTTTAAAAAAAATAAAGGAGTTTTTGTATAGATTTCGGGAGTTTTAAAAATAAATACAAAAAGTTTTAAACATAATGATTTTATTTAATGAAATTATGAGTCATTTTCTGTTGAGCATCACAAATCTTGAGCTAATTTTTATAACATTGCAATTAAAGAAAAAAATGTTTTTAAACATGAATATATATATATATATATATATATATATATATATATATATATATATACGATTATTACAAATTTCAGATTTAATAGTTAAAAAATGTATTATTAGAACTAAGGTTAATTCTGTTTGTAGCATTAGTTCTTGAAACATTTATTTTGAAAATAAATTTATAAATTTTGTACAAAATATTTAGAAACAATATATATTTTATTATATTCTGTTAAGTATTTTATTAAATTTATAAAATATATTTTTTATTAATTTTATTAAATATTTTATTAAATTTATAATATCTATATTAACAATATTTTAATCCATTTTTTATTAGTCTTTTCAATGAAAAAAATATTGTGTTGCTAACCAATCGAAAGAATTCTCAAAGTCGGATTTCAAAAATTTTAGAATACTCTGAGAAAACATTAATAATTTTTTTCTAAAACCTGAGACCTAAAAACAAAAATTCTTTTTTCCAGCACTTGCTATGTAAAAGTACAAAAATAACTAAAGCTTCCGAATATAATAAGAAAGCCTTTTGATATGGTAAATATTAAATACAAAATTTTAAATTTTTTTTGTCTATTTGTGAGTCTGAAAGGGATTAGATTTATGACCGGTCTCGCTGAACCGGTCTCGCTGAATTATATGGCAGCAAAAAAAGTGTCTGGGTTCTTTATACTCTGCTTGGTTTTACATTCAAGTCTGAAAGTGATAAATTTAGTATCATGATAAATATCCGCATGAATTCCATGGGCGGAAAATTAGAATAAAACAAAATTTAATCTTTACACCTTAAAGGGAAGAGGATGCATTGATATGAAAATTCAAGTTGAACGCAAATAATTAAATAAATTTTTCCAAATATAACTTTTTTACTACTAGTTACAAATACTAGTTCTGTGGTGTTTGCTTCAGTAAAGTATGTTTTGAACTCCTGGGAATCAAAGATTGTATGTTGGAATATTTAAATTAACTTTGAAAGTACAAAATTTGTAAATATCCATAGTAATTTCTTTCAATTTAATTAATATCATTCAATCGAACAAAAACCGGGGATTTTTTCTCACATTTTTCTTTGTCCATGTACTTTCAAACAACACAAAGAATGCTGAACATTACTATACAATATTGTATAATATTATATAATAATATAAAAATGCTGCATAGTATCGAAAAATATTGTATACTATCTATCAACTCACTAAACTAAGTGGTAAACCATCAATATTATGCAAAGAAGAATTATCACTGTTTATTCAAAAAATTAGTAATATAGGTGTTATAACACATATAAAAAAATTATATTCCGGTAATTTTCTATAATTCAGATTTTCACGTCACGTCGATGTAATTGTGATATGTATAAAGTAAACTATAATTATAGTGCAATAGACAATATCTAATATATTGGGGAAGGCATATACTTAGAGTATGAGAAATCTTTTAATTGAACATCAAAATTCTATTCTATTGCATGAATAAAAAAAAAATATGTGACTGGAAAAAACAAATTCTAAATTTTCATAGAGACACACAGTCACATTTTATGCAGTTTAATATTGATGGAACAAAGACATTTTAAACAAAATGTTTCGTCCTTTTGTAACTAAAGTTTATCGATCAAAGAAATTTTGAATAACATTATTTTAGAATAATTTAGATTTTTTCAATTTTTGCCACGAGGAAGATTTTTTAGTCAATAAAATCCGATTCCTCAAATCGACCACTAATTTTTATAAAATGATGAATTTTAAAGCTTTATAAAGAAGTCAGAAACTTTTTTGTTGCAAAAGTGCAAAACCTTGTTTATTTATTTATGTGCCGAAAAATTTGTTATAGAAATCTTCCAAAATCTGTCCCTGAGTTTAACAGAGTTTAATTACAAATAACGACTCTTTATTCTTCACAAAAACATGGAAACACAGCTGTCGTATGTACAAAAAAAAACATTTGAAGTACATAGAAACAAATATCAAATTGGTAATAAATAACCGTAACAGCATAAAACGATTAGAAAGAACTCTCAGGAGAGAGACTTCTCAATTACTCACGTCTATCGACTCGTCTGCTACTCTCACTGACTCAATACTGACAGATTCTTAATTTCGTCTATCAGCGTTCTATAGATTCCGTGACAAAGCGAAGAGGTTTCTAGAAAGATAGCGTAACCTTGCTCCTAATTAATATACCACCAAAATACCAGCATTTCCAAGAACTTTCATTTTTATAGCCAGTGTCGCCAATATCCTGGCCAATTTTGTCATTAAGCCTGTTGACTCGACATTCATTTTGCCGCCACTAGAGACAGATTGTAAAATTATCTTCTTAGGAGCTTACTGGATTAGGAAGTAATATTACAAATTTGTAACAATCTATTATTACATGCAAGAAAGATATCGAAAGATTATATACAAAAATAGTTATCTCATACTTTTTCAGAGATGCACATATTTATTCAAGCAATATATGGCATCATATTTACGTCATTTACAATCATTTTTCAATTGAAAGTATGTGTTTAACTTTAATAATTTAGAAATTAACCACAGATAGAATGAGCACCTACATAATACCTGCGAATTTTTTAATACTGGTATCTTTATCAGATTTTAAGAATGTATTTCAGAGTTACGTTTCATTTCAAAGTTTGATAGGATGATGGGGTGGATTTCATAATTTACGAGCATCATATGACGTAACTAATTAGTACTTATCTATTCTCTTGGACTATATAAGCAATAATTTTAGCAACATTTATCTATTCTGATCAAACAAATAACATATTAAGTAATTGCGTATGATAGAATCCCACATATTGTATACCAATCTGATATATACCAATTTATTGCATTTAATTTCAGGTATTCATGGAACGTTCGAGAATAATTGATAAAATGTTGTCTTTTTGACATACACATTAATTGGGCAAGATAAACTTACCCCAAAAGAAAAAAGAAATCTGTCACATCAATCGATATATCTCTTATTAATGGCTAAGCCTGATTTAATGTTCTTTGGGAATCATAAATCTTTTTGTTCTTGATTAAATGGACAAAATACAGCAAGATCCATAACAATTTGATCCATGGCCTATGAAAATTTAATAACACTGTCTTGTTTGTGCGTCATTCCTTTGATGCGATTGATAGTAACTTATTTGAGGTTTTTTTAGGGTTTCTTGGCGCAAAGTTAATCAAGTGAAAATAAAAATAGAATGTGAGTGTTTTTTTAGTTTTAGATTACCACAAGTTCATTTTTTAATCATGTCCGTCAGATTATGGAATGACATCTGAAGAATGGTACGAGGTAGAGAAATTAATTTTAATATACATAATTTAAATGTAAATTTAATTATATTAATTATGTAATTAAATAAATTTATGTAATTAAATAAATTCTGTTAATTAAAAGTCAGATTATTTTTCCACATGTGTGCATGTTCACACGATACCGCATCATCAAGATAAAATAGAATACAATACACGACTCTAGTACGAAAATTTAATATTTCTAAATAACTTTCAAATTTTCCTGTTATCTGGCTGTTTCTTATTCGTGAGTATTTATATATTATTATATTCAAGATAAAATAGAATACAATACACGACTCTAGTACTAAAATTTAATACTTATAAAAAACTTTCAAATTTTTCTGGTATCTGGCTGTTTCTTATTCGTGAGTATTTATATATTATTGTCCAAGCACTATATTAACTATACAAATGAAATTCGGCATAGAGTTTTAATAACAAAACTATCAGACATATGGAATTTTGTTTTCAATCAGTTTGTATAAAGAGATCTAAAATGATGCTTGATTCTTTTATTGCAAGTAAAGATAAACAAAATTATTATTATTATTATTGTTATTTTATTTATTATTATTTTTTAATTATTATTATTATTTTAGTGCAGATGTACATTTGAAAGTGCATGGGAAGAGCATTCAAATTGATTTTGGAGATCAATATATAAATTTCTTGATTTCTTGTTTTAAGGAGCTGGAATGTGATGGTGGAATAAATATTTTAGAACATTTATAGGAATGTTTAGCTATTTTATTCATGGAGATTTAACCAGGATACGTCATAAAATCCTCATAATCATTTTATATTTTGGCAATGAAATCTCTGATAGATAATCTGGGGAAAAGTGCAATGGTGTATCAATGTGTGTAGTGAGTG
This sequence comes from Argiope bruennichi, assembly GCF_947563725.1. Taxonomy (NCBI): domain Eukaryota; kingdom Metazoa; phylum Arthropoda; class Arachnida; order Araneae; family Araneidae; genus Argiope; species Argiope bruennichi. Next base: position 53,051,825 of record NC_079159.1, on the reverse strand, counting down.
GGATTTAATATGAAGCAAATGCAGATCAAAATAACTTACACGCTTGAAAGAAATTTAGTTTTAAACCAAATATAATTAATATTTTGTGTTTTTTCACGCTAATAATTCATTATTTTTTTCATTTTCAAATCTTAATAATTAGTTTTCCAATTTTTAGGGTAAAACTTTTTCACATAAGAATAAAGCTATCTTGTAATGAATTTTCAAAAAAAATATTATTTTAAAATTTTGTGACATTTATAAGAATAAAATATAATTTGAATTCCAAAAAAGTAGAAAAGAACTAGAAGTAGAATAAATAGACTCCATTTGTTTTGCATTTTATTTATCTGAGATCCAGTTTATCATAATGAATTGTTATTGATGATAATAAAGAAGAATTCTATTCATTCGGATTAATTGGGACTGGATTCGATCCGGATAACCGAAAATAAAATGAAATATGTTATTTATTAACAAGAAATGATATTTGCTAATAACGTATTAATTTAATGCCTACAAAAGCATTGCTGTTTATATTTATTTGCATACTTTTGCTATGCCATATTGCATTAAAATAAAGAATTAATTAGAATTCTGTTGTACGTGAAAGGTAAGGAAATAATTGTTACAACCGCAAACTAGTATGAAACTGTGAACAAGCCGTATTATTTCACTGGCAAAGAAAAAGTGTCAGCTCTTCTATATGTTAATTATATACTGTTACGAATCTGTAATGCGGCTTCCCAGCATAGTTGGTTCCATAGGAGGTTCCAGAGCTTTGCGACAAACTTTGCGATCATTTGGCGACTTGGCGACGAATTTGGCGACTTTGGCGCCAAAATAGATTATACCCGAAACATCGAGAATTTTCCCGATCCGTCCAGTAGGAACCGAGTAACGCCTTGAGCGTTCGTGATTGGTTGAGAGGCTTCTAGCCCCGCCTCCTGATGCCTATAAAAGGAAGCAGTCCTGCCGCTGCCGAGTGGTTGTGGACCGGTGGTGAATTGAGTAGTCGAAGAGTGATCGGAAGCGACAGAGAAGAGGAGTTGTGGACCAGTGGGTCGTCGTAGTCGGAACCGACGGTAAAGAACTGGCCTTCCAGAGATAAGCGGAGCAGCGACGGAGTGAAGCTAGTCCTGAACTAAGCTGTGTGCTACTGTCTGTAGTAGAGTCTGTTGTATGCTGCACGTCTCGGCTGAAGATAATCGTCTTCTGTGCTGTGTATAGTTGTAGTCTTTGTGCTGTCCTGTGTGTCTTCGTGTAAATAAACGTCGTTGTTTTATTTTCTACTGCCGCCTGGTGATTGAGCGTTCTTCACACCATATAACTTCCACTATCCAAACGAACCCCGGAAATTTCGTAACAATACGTTTTTCTATATGTGTGTTATGGATAAACTTTCAAAGTGTGCCTATTTTTAAACACAACTGCGTTTTCCTGTGATATAATTGAAAGTATAAGATGTAGACTGAAAATTAGGGAAATACACAGCATACAATGAAAAGAATGGTGTAGTAATTATAAAATATCTTGAATTTATAAGTCTATAAAAATTAAAATTTAAACAAATTAATATGAAATCATAAATTTTAGCAACCATTAACCCACTAGTCGTCAAAGACGGTTAGTAATGAATGAACGATTTTTAAATATTTCATTCTGAGCAACACTGGATATATAAGATAGTAAGAAATACATTAAAAGAGCAATTAAAAAAATAATACTGCTTCATTTTATTTGAAATTCTGTCATTATAAATTTCTTCACTTCTGACCCATAAACACAACATCCTTCCCAAATTCTTTCCCAATTACCTAGAAAGAAACAAAAACGAACTCAGAAATCCCATCTTTATTGCGAAACTTAAAATTGCGTAAAGAAAACAGCAATTAATTATTCAACTATAAGTAACATTTACTGTTCCCAAAATATTTAATAAGCTCTCTTAAGTATTAATTATATGGAATGGTTCTAAAAGTTTTATGGTTACCTTTTTCAGAAAATACACAATTTGGACGGGATATGCGAGGGATTTTAGAATGTGTGACTTTTTATATATAGCTTATGGTAAACAATCTTTTAGAAAGAGAGGACGTTAATTTTACCGACATGCACATGAAGGTATTAAGCGTTCCATTTTTCTCATTTTCTGCTATGGCCTGTGAATGAATTCTTAATGTTATGTCCCTGAAAACTGGTTCATAGTTTGTTTACACTGGAAACACACACACAGAGATTTCATGAATTAGTGATTATACATAAAGGATAAGGGATTTTAAAATAATAATTAATATAATTTTGCATTTAAGGTAAAAGAAGCCTAACTTTCAAAGAAAGTTGCCCATCGTTACATTAATTTATTAATGTCAAATAAATTTGATAACTTGCATCTTATTGCACTGCATTAAAGTACTTTTTAAAATCAAGTTTGCATATAAAGATTTTTAAATGCAAAGTTGAAAAATTAATTGGAGAAATGGGTCCAGTCGTTCAAGATGGAAGTCGTTTTAAGATTTTATTTTGCAATTTTTTTTCTAAACTGGTGGGAGAGAAGCCACCCTTCATTATGTATTCAGAGGCAAAAGGTTGTACATGAAATAGAAATGAACAAAATCGGTACGGTGATTATGGCTTAGAAATTCTGTTATAAGTCTCCCCCCCCCTCCAAAGTGCAAGAACAATAAAATAATGAATTTAAGATTTTTCTCGAAAATGAGAAATGACGGTCACATCAAAGGGTCAAAAATTTTCCTTCTAAATAAATATGCTTAATATCTACCAATATTTAAGGCTAGGGAATGACTTGTTTGCAATTTCAAGTTATTTTAAACATACAGCGAAAAAAATTTAAATTGCTTTATTTTTACTTTCTGGTGTAAAACATGTAGATAAGTTTAGTTATATTAACGTCCCGTTGTAAAGTAACACTAGGGCTATTTTGGGACGGATCTCGTAATTTTGAACCGCGGTCAGATGATGAGGACGACACCTGAGCTGGCACCTCCTCTCCTCACCGTACCACACCAGCGGGAGGACGTTTGGTCTGACGGATTTAACGTGCAACAGACCCCCTTACACAACGGTTCTTCGGTGGAATCGGGTCACGAACATGAAACCCTACGATTCACAAGCTAGGACTTTACCACCAGGCCACCGCGGCCCCAAAGCATGTAGATAAAGAGCAAATCAATTTATTCTTGATACATAATTTTTTTTCAAAAACAATGCTTTCTAGTGCATTTATAATGACTATATTATATCGTATCTTCCTATCATTCTCTAGCTTATCATTATTTGGTTTTTTAATTTCTCTATAGTATCAGTTAACATAACACGTATATGAAAGAATTATCTATTAGAGAATTAAAATAATAAAATTCTCAGACTGGAAATAACTATTAGGAATCAATAAAATATGAAACAATTTCAATTACATCGAAGGATCACCCAAAATTGGAAAACAAATATTTTCTTTCCAGTGTTTTCTGGTGGCGTCTTTAACCGTATCTAATCCGGAAGACAATTTAAAGATAAAAGTTAATTTCCGTACTTCAATTACGGCTACTTTTAATTATCTTACAGATTAACGGAGCGTATTAATTAACTTTTCTCTCCTCACGTCCTTACACTTGACAAAACTCCAATTGTTACATTATTTTTCAGCTAAGTAAAGACTATCCACTGTTCACTCGAGTGAATCTTGCTCAGTTTAATTGTTAATGTGTTAATTGGAAAGATCGATGTGGGTTTATCGATACATCGTAATTGATTTGGTTTCTTTAATAGATTATCCCAAAAAGCGATCGTTCGTTTATAAGTAAGCTTTAACAGGCTTAAAAATCAAACATTGATAAAAATCTCTTTTAAAAAAAGCATTTTTATCTGCAAGAATTGGTGAGAATGAAGTACTTAACTGTTAAATATTTATGACTGTAAGCAGATATTGTATTTAATTTGTTATTTGTTATTTCACTCCATACATTTTATTATTATTTTCTGCATAAACATTTTATCAATATTAGGCAATAAATATTAAAAGGAGAAATATATAGTAAAAAATGGCTGTTAACTAACTAAACGCATCACCCGGGAAATAAATTTATGCTATCCTGAAAGAGATTTAGGGGACTGGTTGCCATTTACGTAGGCTATAATAAGCCGAAAGCCTAGAAATATTGCCATTGTAAAGAATTCTTATATATATTTTTTAATTATACTAAATAATTTTTTCTATTCGGATATATATATGTATTCTCAAACTGGAAATAAATAGCGAAATAATTAAAATAGCGAAAGAGCAAATAGCGATGATGCCAAAATTGTTTCATAAGTTTTTGTTTGTGTTTTCCACTAGAACATAGGAAATGTTGGTTCGCAACATTTATTGCGAATGAATTCTTCATAATTTATGGAATTGCAATGACAGAACTGACATTTTCAGAAATTCATATACCTACTACATGCTACTTATAATTCTCAATTCCGGTTTCTTACGCTTCATTCTTTTCTACAGAATTTAGAATTTTCAATACTGTATTATTAAATGTACACAAAACATGAAATTGTTCATAAATAAGCGAGAGTGGTCTTCTTAAAATTATCTCTCATACTCTCCAATAAAGATGTTATTGTATTGTGGTGAATAGCATATAAGCCAGTTAAAAACTACGCTGCACAGGCAATTGCTTTTGAATAATGGCTTAGTTACTGGACTGCGAGCCACAAGGTCGCAGGTTCTATCCTCGCTCATCCCAATTCGTTACATTGGGGATCTCGGACGATGAACCTTCAACCTTCTTACAGCTGTTGTGGCGCCATGTACCTACAGCAAACCGAAGTCGTCACACTCACGTGACGCAGCAACCCAAAGTCGTCATACTAACGTGATGCAACATCAGCAACCACTCACCCACACACGCTCGCTACTCAACTGGGTACAGCCCCATTTGACAACAGCTCAATACATCACCACTCAACAGCCATATCGTTGGTCTCACCTCCGACTCACTGGAGGGAGAGTCTGTGGTGAATAGCATATAAGCCCGTTAACAACTACGCTCCACGAGCATATGCTTTTGTACCCTGGTTAAGTTACTGGACTGCTAACCACAAAGTCCCAGGTTCTATCCTCGCGCATCACAAATCCACCAACGCATCTTAAATTTGCAAAGGCCATGCATTGATAAACAGTGATCAAGAAATACAGGTCTTTGGCCTGAATATAACGATTTGATTGAATCTATCGTGCGATTTTCAGCGAATAATTGCTGGTATGCAATTGATTCACAGCTCCTAAAAATATAATAAGTTTTTTGAAGCAAAAAATAGAATAATTGTCGAATATGTATTAATAATATATAGAATAGTGTATATAAGTCTGAAAGTAGAATAATTATTTCTATTTGAATAATAGATTAAATATTTATTATAAGCCTTTCTGTTGACTAGTTGAAACCAAATTATGACAGATAACTACAATTGTAGTCACAAGATCATATACCGTTTACATGCAAATGAAAGTACAAACTGACAGACGGTCAACTTTTTGACAAATTTGAAGAAACTTTTTATAATAAACTGCATTTTAGGTGCTAAAGTTGTATACCAAATTTTATTTATATAGATTTTTAAGTTTTGTAGTTATCGAATGCATTTTTTCTTGAACAGCCGGATTAAACAGACTTAGAATGAATTTCATTCAAAATTTTGTGGTAATTCGCAAGTTTAGTGTTATGTTCATACACCAAATTTCATTCGTTATTCTCTAAGCGGTTTTAAGTTATCGTCTTCAGATGAAGACAGACGGATTTATTAAGAGAGAGACAGACATAATTCCCAAAATGTAATTTCCGAATTAAGGGAGGTCTGAAATATGAAGATGTGTCAAAGTCTGGATTCGAATTCTTTAATAACATAGATAACAATTCATAGTTTTTGTATTCTTCTCAAGCGTTAAAGTAAAAATTGCTATGCGAACGTACAACTGGAAAAAGTCGTATTTCATAGAAAAGAAACTAAAATTTTTTTTTTTTTGTTAAAATTAATTCAAACTAACGGTACCCATTTTTTTGTAGATAAAAAAAAATAAGAGCAGATTAAATTTCACTAGAGTCTCTTTTGTTTTAAAAAATTTTGTAAGCTATAATAAACTTGCTTTCTGACTTTAAAGCTCTTCAAAACGTTTACTACATTTGGGAGCAAGAGAGATGAAGAAAGGAATAAACAAAAAGATAAAAGAAAGGAAAAAAAATTATAACTAAAGAAAAAAAAGCACAAACGGAGTGAGAGAAAGAGAAAGTTTATTATATTTCCTTACAAGAAATGTAGAAGCAATTCTCTTACTTTTTACCGCAGCATTTAAAAATAAAATATATAAGTAGAGGCTTTCATTTTGAAGTCTTACTTTACATTTGATATATGTTCGTAATTTACATCTCAAAGGAAACCTCCATGCTTCATAAACGAAGTCTGTAATAATATTTTGCATTAATAATAAATTATCCATTAGATTTTTAAATATTTTAGAAGTAGTTTCACATGTTTTAAGAAGTAATTTTAACAGTCATGGTTTCTTAACATTTCCATATTGAGTTTAGTTTAGTTTAGTTATATTAACGTCCCGTTGTAAAGCAACACGAGGGCTATTTTTGGGACGGATCTCGTAATTTTGAACAGCGGTCAGATGACGAGGACGACACCTGAGCTGGCACCCCCCTCTCCACACCACAACAGCGGGACAGGCATGAAGGATTTAACGTGCAGCAGACCCCCTTACACGACGGGTTTTCGGTGGAATCGGGTCTCGAATCTGAAACCCTACGGTTCATAAGCAGAGACCTTACCACCAGGCCACCGCGGCCCCTCTCTATGTTAAGAATTGTTACTATTTGTGGAAGGAAGTCTATTGTATGAACCAGATAGAGTGGTCTCTCCAAAACTTTCTCGCATACTCTCTAACAAACTTGCTATGCCAGAAAACGCCTTGCATGCAAAGGCATAAAATATTAAATTTTGGCGTGAATTTAACATTATTATTCTTGGCGATTATTTTCCAATTAATCCCTGACATGCGGTTAATAACATCCAAGTAACGAATTTGGGTTTTAGACAAGTTTTTCGCAACTGATTGAAATAAAAATTTGACACAAAACAGCACTTGTAGTCACAAAATCCCACACCAAATTTAATGTATTTTTGTTTAAATATTTTTGAAAATACAGACCAACAGACAATCAATCCTTAGCTGGATTTGGTTCAAAATTTTACAGCTGTCTACACTATAGATATTAAATCTGTGTATAGAATTTTATTCTTCTATCTATCTTCGTTTTGTAGTTGTATTATTGCTTATATTATTTGAACAGACGGACAAACATATTTCGTATGAACAGTTTTTGTTCAAAATTTGATAGAAATCTACAAATATGGTGTAAAGATCCTATACTAAATTCATCCGTTGAATTCAATGAGTTTATGAATTATCTTTGCCACGAGAGAGAATAAAACGGAATTAAAAATTTATAAGATTATTTAGAATAAAAAGGTTTCTATTTAGCAGTCCTCATATAGTTTGGAATAGTAGTTAGTCCAATAAATCAATCAAATTGCAATAAAAGGAAGACAAATTTTTATCTTCTTATTGAATTTGAGTTTAAAAAGCATTTTATGCCAAATAAAAAAAATCTCTTCAAAACCCCTTTTTTTAAAACTTAATCCTTTCCTTTTTTTTCCAAGTATGGATATAACCTTGATAAAGAAGAACTATTCATCCTAGATCATAAAATTGACAGAAGAGACAGCAGCGGCCATTTGTTCCAATTGTCATCGGAAGCGTCGCGTTTCGTGATCCCTTTAATGACACACTTTCACTCATGTTTTTTTCGGTCTGTCAAAATGGGCTTAGCTACTTATACATAAGTGGTCATCATTTCTATTAGGATTTGACACTCCTTTCATCTGGAAGATAAAAAATATGTACTTGAATTCCTCGTTGCCAAGATGACAATGCTCTTCACTGTCTTTAATTTCAGAAAAAAATATATGATGAAAACAAATTTTGAAATATCTGGCCCAGACAAAGTTTGTATTTCATCTTATTTAGCGCTAGCCGCCTTTAACGACTAGTAATTGATTCGGGATGAATGGTTGCTAAAAATTTCAATTAAACAGATTATAAAATTATAAGAGGGAAATAAGGGATTCCTCAGTAAAATATTTTTAAACTTCAAATTTGATATAGATATTTGATATACATTTTATACTTCAAATTTGATACCCCCCTTCTGCCATGTTATTTTAGAAGTCCCTCATCATCTATCATTAATTTCTGAATTCTTTCCCTGAAAAAATCACTTTGTTCTTTGAATATATGAGTTATTGATAGGATTTACAGCGTTAATTTTGAAACTGCCAGCCGGGTTTCCTCGGAATTTCATTATTGGTTAGTTTTTCCTTCCGAATGACGACTAATCAAATTTGAAAAATTTCTAGTTATATTTTTAAAAAAATATTTCAAACATACTTAATTTGATTAAAAAATATTTTTAGAATATGAAGAAATTGAAAATTACTATTATGTAGAATAATCGACGTATCATGTTGGTCATATGATATCGATAATTTAAACCAAACTGTGTTTCTTATTTTCAAAGTTATATATGAAATTATTTTTGTTTTATGTTCTTTGTTATGCGGATATTAATATTTATCTCACCCATATAATTTATAGTTTGCTATTTTCGAACTATCAGATTTAATACGAAGACTTTACGTGGGGAATTACTTTAGAAGAATATATTTTTTAGTGGATTGTAATATGACAAAAATATGAAATATACATATAAAATAATATAAAGTTTTTCTCTTATAAAAACTTATTTCTCAAACACTATACCAAGATATGTTTATTTTTGTAAGCCGTAAATGTCGCAATTCAGTTTGATTTCAAAATGCCACCACTTTGCAGTTAGGAGAATATTAAAGCTTTTTCATTCCCTCTTTGAGAACATATAGATTCTCTAATTACCAATTTTTAATTCTTTATCTTTAAGACAATGGCAGATTGATTCGTTGGAAAAAAACATTTTTTAAGTACCTTAAAGTTTTAAAACTATTCGACACGTCTGAAACAATCTTTCAGGATATAAACACGAACGAAGCACAATTTGCATCACTAACTATTTTTCTATTATCTTTTTGGTAAAATGTATCTCTTTCTTTCAATTTTCATAACCTTCTTGCAACTAAACCAACATGGTGCCCAGCTTAAGAAACTGCATCTAACATCTAAATTCTCCCTTAACAGAAATGGCAGTTTTCTTTTCATGGAAGACGTATTGGGTGTTTCCTCTTATAGACACAATATCGTTACAAAATAATGATTGATTCTATTGTTACTTTTATAGACTATATGTGTTGTTTAATCACCATTAAAGCAGGACTTTCAATGTTTTAAAATGTTACATCGCTGTCTTCAATAGTTACTTTGTGCTAATGCTTCGTAATCAAGGCAGTACTTTGAATTTATCCTGCATTAATTTGATACTTTTCTTTGACAACCGATGTAGAAAGTGATACACAAAAATTATCGTCACTTATATGTAAAAATGTAATGCGTATTTATTTGATACTTTTTTGACAACCGATGTAAAAAAGGATACACAAAAATTATCGTTACTGTTATGCAGCGATGTCTTATGTCGCAACTCACACACACCAAAACTAAAATATGAAACTTCGATGACATGTGGAATTATTTATGGTATATGGCATTTTGTGACAACATTAAAAAAATCACACAATATTTTGAGAGCATATAGAACTAATACATACAAGAATTTTGCACCAACAAAATTCTTTGGCGAGTCTGAATGTGATATTTTAACGTAACAGCTGTAAAATGCACCTCAATTATATATATATAAAAAAAAAACAAACAAACAAAAAAACACCCCACCTTTGTTTAATGATTGCTCTCTATCCTGCAAACAATAGAGTCAGTATACATAATATCAATGCCATGTTAGAAGCATTAACTACTCATGTCATTCAATACCCAAATGCACATCATCTTGATATACTTTGACATTTATTTCTTCAAAGATCTGTCATTGACTCAAAAATTAAATGGGTTCGGTGCAATTAGTGACCATAAAACGACTCAACCTGTACATAGAAAAATTGAATTTTTGCAATTTTATTATGTATAATTCATAAAATGCATTCATGATGAATACATTCATTAAAATATTAATTACATTAATAATTTATAGATGTTGAATCGTTATACCATGGACACATTCATTAATGGATAAATGGATACATTCATAATGGATGCATTCATTAGTGGATACATGGATGCATTCATTAAAATGTTTTAAATACATTAATAATTTATAGATATGGGATCATTATACAATGGATACATGGGTAAATTCATTGAAATGTTTTAAATACATTAATAATTTGTAAATGGCGTATCATTATATAACGGATACATTCATTAATATATACATGGATACATTCATTGAAATGTTTTAAATACACCAATAATTTATATATGGAGGATCATTATGCAATGGATACATGAATACATTTATTAAAATGCTTTAAATACATTAATAATTTATAAATGATGGGTCGTTATACTATGAATACATTCATAATGGATACATTCGTTAATGGATACATGGATACCTTCATCAAAGTGTTTTAAATACATTAATAATTTGTAAATGGCGTATCATTATATAACGGATACATTCATTAATATATACATGGATACATTCATTGAAATGTTTTAAATACACCAATAATTTATATATGGAGGATCATTATGCAATGGATACATGAATACATTTATTAAAATGCTTTAAATACATTAATAATTTATAAATGATGGGTCGTTATACTATGAATACATTCATAATCGATACATTCGTTAATGGATACATGGATACCTTCATCAAAGTGTTTTAAATACATTAATAATTCATATAGAGTCAATTCAGAAGTAAGGTGAGAAAGAAATGAAGGTGAAGTGGATCGTTGAAAGATCAATACAGATCAATAACCGACTCATTGATCTCGGCTAAGTTTTATGGTACTCATTCGCTAAAGAGAGATAGATTCTTGACTCAGAAACTAATCATTCCATAATGAGATCACAGATAGGTATCTGATTACTTTTAAGACTAAAAACTGTAAAGCGAGTAAAAATACATCAGCCAATACTGAAAAAAATCAATGTATTTTTCTCAAAAGGAGTAGGAAAAGTTTTGATAGCTATTTTACGATCTGAGAGACTGGAGGTCAAATTTCTGTTTTTTTTATTAATATAAAGAAAGGTTAATTTTTCAAATTTTTCAGCTTTTAAATTAACTTTTTAATGGTATTTATATATTCTCCTTGATTAAATTGGCTGAGAATTTTATTTAAATTTTCGTGCCTTTAAAATCTTTAATCGATATCTTAAATATATTTTTTTTCAGTTGTCCCAGAAAGGTCCTTAATTTTCTTCTTCAGTTTCATAATTAATTTTGCACAGATTTTGAATTTTCTGTCTCTTTTTGTGGCGAATATACATCTGCATCTTTATAATAAGAAAACACTAGAGAAATAGAATTTCACAAGCTTCCTTTCTTAATTTTTTCTTTTACAAAAATAAAAGCTCATTTTCATCTGAATTTAAAAGAAACTTCCTGATGTATATAGCGAGTTGAGAGATTAAAATCCTTTCATGGACAATGTTTTTAAAAAAGGAATTTTTCTTTTTGTATAAAATATTATAATACACAAATACCATTTTAAGACTATATATTGAAATAAAAGTAAATTTTCCAAGATATAGAGGCAATGTCTGTCCAATAAAAGATTACTCATTTAAAAAAATATAATTCCTTCTATTATATTTCCTTATATTATTCCTTATATTATATGTACGTAATTCCGTATTATGCGTTTTTAACTATTTATGTTCTTTAAACTTATAAATTTCGACATTTCAAAATCATCTATATTTAAATTTCTAAGGAATTAATAAAATTAAAAGTGAATTTGTACAAAAATTAAATTGGTAACGTTGAAAAGACACATTTTTTTTTGTAAATTTTGTGATGATGAAATGACCTTCAACGCTTATAAGGAAGAAAAGCAAAATCTTAGTTAATTTCTCACTTCCTGAAGAGGCTGTTGAAACAACGAAAACCTAGAAACATATAGGGATTGAATTTTCAATTAATAGTTGCCATTTATTGCCACGTTACATATCTACCGTATAAGGAAAATGTTTGATTCATCAAACAAAGCAGGTCAAGTGATGAATCATAAATCAATGATAATTCACGTTGAAATGAAAAAATGGCGACGCGTTTTATACAGTGAAATAATTCAGGCGAAATTCTGAAGTAGGTCTTGTATGAAACGAGAATTCATTTGAAAGTTCATTAAAGATATAGATAATAAACTCCATTAAAGATATAGATAATACAATATGATCTATATCTTTAAAAGAATTAGGAAAATCAAATTCATTCTACCATTGCTGCAATTTTGACAACTTTTATTTTAAAGTCATTCATATGAGATCTCGTGGCCCTCCAATAAATCATCAGTGGTGAATGGGCCTTCACCACCCAGATGTTTAAGAGAAATCTCGAAAGTACCAATTTACAGAATAGTCTTAGTAAGAAAGTCTTCCGGTAATCATTGTATTGATTACACTATTTTTTATTTGATGTGATATTTATGGCCTCTAAGTGCATCTTAGATGGTCATTGTCATCTTCTTCCGCTATCCAATTTAATTAGATATATCAATGTATAACTTTGGCAAATTCTCACACTCTCACTATTTAGAGTTATGTCGCCAACTTTAATTACTAAGTTCAGAGTCAGAATCACTATATTCATTATACCTTTTTTTCAAGTGTTATTTAACTCTGAGTCCTCTGAGATTGGTAAACATGAACAAATTAATACTATTAATATTGTGGGATTGATCATCGAAGGTGTCTATCTCATTGCTATTAAATTCTAAAATAAAGCATCTGTCTTTGAAATTTAATTCTCATTGGAATACGCATGACCATGAAATACTCATTTTCCCAATTTGATCGTCGCTTGCTATTAATCATCTCTAATGAAATTTGGTCAGCCTAACTATATGAATTGAATTCTAAATTATAAAGCTTTTGTTAACTGGATTATGTTTACAATGGACTTTGTTTGAAATTTAGAATGCCATTTCTAAGCCGTTTCATACGGGAAATATACTTTTTTTTTATGAAAATCGCAAGTGGTGAATTTTAACGTTTGATGAAGTTCGGACCGATGAAAGTTTACTGTTTAATGCTTATTTTAAGGATTGGTTTCCTAAGACATCTCAAAACAGAAAAAAATCTTAATTTCAAATACCGAAACAATAAATGATGAAGTTTCAACGAAACAGTGTGAAAGTGTAGAAGATGATTTAGAATTCAATTTTTAGAATTCATTTCCACTTCCATAAATGTTATTCTTACATTTATTTTTGATTTAATGAATTTCGTTCTATACGAAAATGTTTCATTCTTGTTTTCTTATTTAAATATTTTCTGCATAAAAATTTTGAACATACAGCTAGTTAGATTGTTGGCAAAAATTCTGGCTTCAGCGACACTTTAAAATTCAATGTTTTTTAAAAACTTTAAACAAAACAAAATAAGACTTTAAATGAAGTAGTTGCCTAAACCATATACATCAAAACTGCAATAAATAATTTTACTTCCTTTATATTGCCACATAGATACTATAGTATAGAACTCAAAGACACACACTAGAGGTACAGCTAAACCAATTTATTAACTGCACTCAGAACTGAGAATACAGTGACTGACAAATCTTCTGCTTTTATACTAGCAGGAAAAGTTCCAGAATACTTTTCTGGTGACAGTAAGAAAAGTCCAGAACACTTGTCTGATAAACTAAAGAAAATGTCCAGTATCTTCTGGAACATGAAGTAAAGGAAAACATAAAATCATGGAATTAAATATTTACATATATTACGAATCGCATTGTCTCTAGCGGTATTCGAACTTACGGTTTCTTGCTTATGAGACCAGTGAAATGACCATTCGGCCATGGAGATTCGACTATCTTTCTTCAATGCGGCAATATAAAGAATTTTTTTTCACTAACAATGCGTATACTTTCAAATATATAACTCATCCAATCTTCTTCGAAAAATCAATATACATTTGAAGTGAAGAAACTTGAATCTTTTGAATATCTTCGCTGAATTTAACAGACCCTTCTGAAAAAACCGTTATTGATATCTTATCACTTAAAACGGGCCTTTATTAACTTACAGGTCGATCTTTTTATACTCTATAGATTTATAATAAAATTAATATTTTCAAAGATTACAAGTACTAGTTACTCCCATAGAGAGACGAAAAAATAAAAAATTCCAGAGTTCTAGACGAATCTTAAATCTTGTTAATGTTGCAGTGCTAAAATAAAAAGAGAAAAAAGGAACCCTCTTACAAAATTTCTCAAACTTTTTTGATTAAATCTTGAAAGCATGGTGGGCATTTCCTTTCCCTGTGGATGGCACAGAAAAGGGAATTGCAATATCTGGCATTTTTTTTTTTCTTTGGCTTGGTGGATTTTTTTCCCTTTTTACTCTTTCTTCATACACTGGAAATTTGCATAAAAACATAACTTCCCGATCCCATATCCTTATTTTAGTTCCATATCCGTTACAAATGATTCAAGTATAATATAATTTTATTCAATTTCCGTGCATTCATTAATATTCCTTTATTTATAAATTATTCAGATGAAATACGATCGAAAGATTTTGATAATGATTAATTTCTTTCATGGTTATACAAAGGCTTTATAATTTAACTTTTAGCTTCTATTTCTGCTTTCTTAATTACTTTTAAAATAAGTTCTGGATAATTGTTGTTAAATGCTAATTATTCAGGATAGATATAAATTCACTACGAAATATGATATTAAATATTTTTGCATACTGCCGTTGTAGAGGGAATAAAAATTCCATGAATATGCATGATTGTTTTTAATAGAACATTTTAGACAATCCCGCTTCTACTCAAAAACCTAAAAAAGCTTTTTCACATCTGCATATTTTTGCATAATATTTCTTCTGTACAGAGACCTGCCTTTTTCATGCTATGGCTATCCAGCGGAATTCATTTAAAATATTTACGTAGGAAGGCATAAATATTCATGGTTGAATGAAGGGAATGATAAAAAATATGTATAAAACCATAAAAAATATAAATTTGCAATGAGTTTCCCTTTAAAAGCATGTTCATTGCAAATTTTTAAAAGCAAACAAATGAAAATTTTTTTGAAAGTTATTAGATCAGTTTTCTATATTTTACCGAAAGGTAAAAGTCAATTTGCAAGTCAATGGCCTTACAAAATAAAGCATTTTAAAAGAAACGAGAGGTATGTTCCAAGAAATGTTTGCTAACTTCTGTATGAAGATTTTGATTCAGATGTATGAAGCAAATCAAAGAAGTAAGAAAATCGAAACTTTTTGTTATACCAGATGATGCTGGTAAAATGAAAATTTCTTCAGTGTTTTTATTTATGTTGACTTTTATCATGGCTTATTTTCATTTTTTTTAAAAAGAAATTTTTTATCGATTTTTTAATTTAGTAACTTAACAGATCCCTAAAATTTTGTATACTTGTACGTTACTTGTGACAATATAAGGGAAATCGAGTCATGACGTGGTAGGTATGCTATTTGCTGTAGTTTAAATGAAGATAAAAGCTGGTTATTACATTAAAGTAAAGAGAATAAAGTATTATATTAAAGTAGGGAGTAGGTGTAAAAGTTTCAGAATTTTCTGTGAGTAATTTGAATTGTGCAACATATTTTCAAAAATGTGGTCTGTTTCCCTTATATAGTTATTTGCAGCATAAATTTCA
Organism: Argiope bruennichi; assembly: GCF_947563725.1. Lineage (NCBI taxonomy): Eukaryota > Metazoa > Arthropoda > Arachnida > Araneae > Araneidae > Argiope > Argiope bruennichi. The sequence continues at coordinate 53,035,896 of NC_079159.1, read as the reverse complement.
TGCTGAATAAAAGTAACTGTTACATATCAATTAATTAGCCACATTTAATTATCAGCTGGTTCTCCAGATATATTCAACTTTATTTAAATTCCCTTATGCAAAATTTTAATTTCTGTCTTTTCCATAAAAGAGGATTCTTATGCAAATTATGATAGATATTTTGTTGTTTAGCTATTGTTGTACATTGTGCAACTTGTTGAGTACATTGTGTAAATGAACCTTCTTAAAAGAATCATAGGGCCATTAAGAACATAGCTTAAAGAGGCTTTAATCTTTTAATGACACATTGTCTTTTTGTGATGGACTTGAGTTGTGAACGTGAAAGAGATAATTAAAAAAAGTTTAAAAAACTACAGCAATGAATTTCAGTATATGATATTTATAAAAAAAAATTCTAATTCTTTGTCGATTTATGACTAAATCAGTCAAAGTGTATACTAATTTTTGTATGTCTATGTTTAAGAAAACATTAATTGAAAAATATAACAGCCAAAAAGAAAAGGAAATTGTATGCAGTTTTGATGAAAAGTTTTTTTTAGTTATATTAGCGTCCCATTTGAAGCAACACAATGGCAATTTTGGGACGGACCTCGTCATTTTGAACCGCGGTCAGATGACAAGGACGACACCTGAGCTGGTACCCCCCTCTCCACACCACACCAGCAGGAGGACGTTTGGACAGGACAGATTTAACGTGCAACAGATCTCCTTACACGACGGTTCTTCGGTGAAATCGGGTCTCGAATATATATATATATATATGTATATATAGCGAGAGAGAGAGTGAAAGAGATACATCGGAATATTTATTATATGACATACAGCAATAATTTTCTGGAATATTATTGATCATAAACAATCGAATTATTTAATGATCAAATTAGATTTTTAGAAATTAATAATCAAAATAATCAGAAAACACGGCTATTTATATTTGAGAAAAATCATCTTAAAGTGAAATGATTCTTATTTATTGTTTACTTGAAAGTATGGTGGTGTCTTCATTCCCCATCGATCTATCATAGCTAATCACTTGGATACGTGACACCTCTTATTGGCCAAATCACCAAATGGATATTAAGTTTGATATGACATAAATATTGCGCTTCCTGCAATATATATGATTTCAGAGATTTCCTGTCTGATAGACTGGGTAAATTCATTTGATAGAAGATGATGGAAACTTCCACGCGTTTAATAATTAATTTGACCGTGCTGAAAGATTCGTTACTTACTAAAGCCCAATTTGGTCTACTATGCTAGTCCTTCAACTACCAGGAGAGACAGCTCAATTGTTTTTAGTTTTATACTCTTAATTGGTATTCCAGAAAGATGGTCTAATAACTAGGAATACTTCGATCAGTTAGCCAATAAGCTCGAATGCATTGAGAAATTCGTTACCAAAGGGAATATTGGTCTATTCATTCGTTCCTTCATTCGGCACACTGAAGAGACAGCTCAAACATTTTGTCTTAAAGGCTAATTGGAGAAAAGTGTATTGGATCTGAATAAAATATCCAAAGAATGAAAGCAATGTACTTCCATCTATTATTCGTAATTCTCAGTTTTATTATACCTTAAGTCATCAAACGAACTTAGAAATTAAGTGATGTTAACTATAAAGTTAAGTGATGTTAACTATATCACTTCTCCATTATGGTTCAAGAAGTATTCATTCTCTTCAAGTCTTTAATAATATGGTATTTCCACTTTTTTACTATTCATCCATTCGTATCATTTCCACTCGATTAAAATCAGAGTCAATGACATCTACTGACACGTAAAGAGAAAGAACTGCTATAGCGTTCATAATTACACAAACATGCTGATCAAAGCGATGATGATGGGTTAAATTGCCTCTTTGCACATGATTAATTTTACCATCCATTCAATTCTCATCTTCAGCATGATTATTTAGGCTGTCTAATCGCGCAAAAGCCTATTTTCAGAGAATATTCACCCATTCATCCGGAATCATCACAAAGACGAAAATTTCATAAAAGGCACATACTAAATAGATTTTCCGAGATGGAAACAATGAAGAATGGCAGCGAATATAATCCGGAGTCTAATTGTCTACTATAAATAGCGATTTTAAATCAAATGGATGCCTTACTCTCATTATTTGCTTCATATTATATCTACCCTAATGCTCTTTATTGACATATATTGTGTCGAAACGGAAAATGATATCTTTGTGAAGCTGTCGTTAATTAATGAGTCGAATGAATAGAGATTTCCTTTCAATGAAACTGACGTAAGGTAATTAATGTCATAGAATTGAATGTATTAGATGTATATTATTGAAATGAATGCTTTTAGACCGTTATTTAATTTTGAACAATAAGATATTTTCTATAAAGAATATAAGCGTTTTATTAGAAAGAAATTACATTAAAAATAGAAATAGATACTAAAGATCGAATTTCATACTTGAATAATGATAAAAGTTATTTTCCAGTCAGTTTTAAAATTATGTTTGCGAAAACACTCATCATTTCCGATAGCAACAAGTACGTTTTAAAGTAAGGTACTATTTAATTTTATTCCATTGACACTACTGACTTACATATCAGAAAAAGTCTTGAAAGAGGTGAAATATCTAATTATTAATAACATGTTAATTATATACGAACTATTTATGTAATTTTGATATTTGTTATATCTCGGCTTGTAAGCCGTGGGGTTTCATGTTCGAGACCCGATTCTACCGAAGAACCGTCGTGTAAGGGGGTCTGTTGCACGTTAAATAAGTCATGCCAAACGTCCTGCCACTGGTGTGATGTGGAGAGGGGGGTGCCAGCTCAGGTGTTGTCCTCGTCATCTGACCGCTGTTCAAAATTACGAGGTCCGTCCCAAAATAGCTCTAGCTTTGCTTTACAATGAAACGTTAATATAACTAAACTAAACTAAGTTATATTTATATTTGTTATAATTTTTCTGTGATTATGCTAAATTGGCTAATTAATATTGTTAATAAATGGCGCTGTATGTATGTTTGAGAGGGAGTGGTGAGAACCTGTTAATTTCTCTTATACGTAATATGGAGAATTGTCATTTTTATTAAATTATGAGTGAAATCTGATCAGAGGAGGTCGTTTGTCCGATTGTTCGTATAAAAGTTAACACTATAATTACAAAACTAAGAGAGCTACATAGATAAAATTCGGTACATGGGTTTAACATCGATAGTATAGACTCCTGTAAAATTTTGAGCCATATCCAACAAGGAATTGACCGTCCGTAGGTCTGTACTTTCAAAAACATGTAAACATGGTTACTGAAAAATGAAATGACATAATTATATTAAATTTGGTATGTGATTTGGTGATTACAAGTGCAACTTTGTGTCAAATTTTGGTTTCAATCGGTTGATAAAAACACATCCAAATTATAAATTTGGTTTTTGGATACTATTAACCATGTACCAGGGATTAATCGCCAAAAGACTCACCAAAATTCCAAGATTCTCACCAATACAAAAGATTCCGCCGAAACGTTAAATTCAAGTCAGAAGTTATTATTTCGTAACTATTGTACGCCAGTGCCATACGTACAATAGTTAGCAGGTATGGCACCTTTATGAGAGAGTATCCAAGATGTTTTGGGATGACCACTAGTGGCCGCTAGTGTTATCTCTCCTCCGTGTCTATAAAACTAGTTCAACTGGCCACAGCTCGCTAATTGTTATCTGCAATATTAAATGTGAAATGCTATGTTGTATACTAAATGCTATATGATTTTTCATACATGTTTTGTGCATTTGTGATGTCGAATTTCAAGAATAAATAAGTAAAAGGCAATCAGGAATTGCTCATAGGATAAAAATGCCACACACCTACCTGCAAGAAATAGGACTATGCTCACTTTCTCGTTTCAACTGAAATTAGTTCGTCACACCATATGACGCTGCTCTAATCTATGACGTAAGTAAATAATCTATTTGTATGAAACGTGTGCATTTATTAAACATTATTTGTTCGTTGGCCATTACACATCGATTCCTAAATGATAGTATGTAACAGTTTAGTTATTTGGATCGTCCTATCCCAGCTATTAGATCATCACAATTATTTAACAGTTTAGTTTTTTTAATGTATGCCATAATTTGAAATTGAAGGAGAATTTAATTTGAGATGAATCTTATTATTTTAAACATCAGTTAAATAAATACAACGACGTCTGCGCCTTTTCCCCCAATTTAAATTCAATCCTCCCCTATTCTAACTTATAAATTATTGCCCTTTGATAGTAGATTTAACACTCAATGGATCTACACTTACAGCGGATATTACAACATTTATTTCTGTCTTTCGCCACAGGATATCCCCGAACTTGGAATCTCTAGGATTCCCTGTCGGTTGAAAGGATATACGTGGGAGTATTTATTAAGAAAATAATTTTTTTTTTTAGTTTACTTATACAATACACATAAAAAGTAACTATATAGAATATTATAATGATGAAGGAGGTGATGAGTGGGGAGTATGAGTAGATGAAATCTATTGAAGTTAATATATTCTGGAGAAGAGCTTGGTTGAGAAATGAAACGAAAATTTATACTGGGCTTGGGTCTGGAGAAATCAATTCCTAGTTCTCCTGTAGGAACCGCACAAGATTTATAATTTTGACTTTGGACATCTTGTTTCTCATAACATTGGTCCACCATATATTTTCAAGGTCGTGGTTGGGTTTTTTTGAGATGAAAAGATGTGGTGAGCTGCCCTCTCACCACATCTTTTCATCTCAAAAAACCCACCCACGACCTAGAATATATCTGGTGGACCTACGTTATGAAAACTGAGCTTTTCGCTAAAGATTACTAGTATATTAATCTTCCGGAATGGTAGCTCTATAAGGTTTAAGAGAGCACAGTTTTCTCGAGGTGAACTGTCAAAAATGGGCTTGAGTAATGGTAGGAGGAACAGCTTACTTTTATGGCTTTTTTAAAACTAATATCATGTAATTGGATATCCTTCAGGACACTTCTCAAAATAATCTAATAAATACGATGATATTGGAGAGGTTGATTAATCCGTAAATATTATTTATCATAATCTGACTCTGTGTAAGGGTTTGGAAGCAATCACTCTACATTTATTATCAAAAATATAACTATATTTTATAACCAACAACATCGCGCCTTGTCGCTAAGAGCTACTCTGCATATATTCTTCCCGCTCTCTGTCAGGAAGGAAATGCTGAGTCATGCTGCGTCTCAATGCGATTGGACGATTAACGGAGATGAAACACACGTCACACTTTGGCGCGTTGTCTCCGAGAGAATTAGAAAGATCGATACAATATCTTTGGTTATATAATTCATATATTGAAAATAAAACATATTGTTTTTCAACATGTGCCTACATGTTGTTACTCTTAATTTGTTCATTGTGTATTTCCAACACTAAATTCTGTACTTTCTTCAGAAATCTGTACTTGGACCTGTGATAAATTGCTTTGTAGTTATGTTATGTTTGTTCCGGAGACTAAAATAAAATCCTAGATTTATATATTTATTCAAAATTTCCTCAAAGAGTTTTACTTATTTAGCAAATAAAATAACGAATAAATAGATATATTTTCAAAAAATAGTGAAGTTTTTATTTATAAATATTTGGCCCTTTCTGATGATATTCTTCAGAACATATTTACAATCAATACTTGAACCTATGGATTTTATTTAAATCTTAAAACTCATATATGACATAGTACTAGCAATAGGCAACAAATATGGGTAAGAATGGAAAGATAAACAATTTTCGCAATTATTATTGCCAATTTGTGACTACTTCGCTACATTTCTAATATGAATTATATGTATGAAACAAGATTTGAAGAAGAGCTGTTCAAAGGCAAATATTCTTATTGATTTCTTCATACTGATATTCGAAAAGCTGAAGTATGTTTTGAAAACACATTGCCATAAAAAATGCAGAGAATATTAATTCCGATACATTAATTTTACAGTAGAATGAATATTTAAAGTATATGGACTATAATCATTCATATTACAGTAGGATAAACATGTAAAATATCTTAAATACTTTCATTCGTGTTATGACAAAGAATCAAAGTATATTATATACAGTACCCAATTTAATGTTTTTGCCTAAAAGATTAGGAATAGGATATAGGCTGCATTCTTCATTCCAGACTATATTTCAAAATTCTGCTTGTTCAAAGCTTTAAACGGTACTGGTACTTTACGAAATGGCTGCATTTGTATGCGAAAGTATTTTAGAAAATGGCAGCATTTTGTCGCAACAGTGCAGGCTTTTATTCCGTTAAGCGTTTCGAAAATCCAAAACTGAGTTTTTATCATAGAGTGTTCTTTTTTATATTTTGTCTATTTTATTTGAGCATATGAATTTGGTACCCAGACCAAGAATTTTTCATTATTTAATATGCATATGAAAGCCATGTGTATTTATAAAAGATTATTTATAAATTGTATCGATAAAAATATAATTTATAAATGAAGAGAATTAAGTACAACAGTTTTGAAATGCATGTAATATGAATATTCATAATTTTTGCGGCTTCTTGTATTTTTCTTTATTGTAAGATGACTTAATCTTATTAAAAATCACTAAGCCATTCCGTTTTGTTAAATACAATTGCATTGCGAAATTTATCAATTTATTATTTTCTTTATCGTTTAGTCAAAATATTTAGAAGATTGTTATGTATTTCTTTATTTTAATTTGCAGAATTCTCTAAAGGTGTATCCTTTAATCGGGGGAGGGGCACCTCATGAGGAGCTTCCGACATGGTGGTTGGTTTTCGCCACCCAAATGGGTTCAGAAATGGTGGAAGAGAGCTATTTCCTTCCGATGATGGGGCCTGTTTTCCACTGGAAGGGTTCTACCGTGGCCGGTGATGGCCCTTAGAACTCAATCTTAGATTCCGCCAATTCTGTCGGGGCGGTCTTGTCATTCAAATTTAATGCAAACATTGTTAATTAGTCGGAGAGGGATGGTCTATAAGGGTGCATGAAATAAAGTGAACCTCTTCTAAAATATGAATTTCTTACCAAAATGACATAAATTATTCTTTCACGTGCACATTATTTTAGTATTGCTATATTTTTCCATTCTAATGGGATTTTTTTTGCCTCTTTATAGCAAAGAGAAGTCAGACGTATACTTAGCAGTTGCACAAAATTTCATCGATTATATCAGCCGATGAAATTACCAATGAAGAAAATTCTCAGTTGTTATATAGTTACGATTTAAAACTTTTTCATCATTTGCACTAATTGTGTGGGGTCTTACATTGCCCTAGAGAAGGAAAAGATTGAATCAGAATGCTTCCATTTTTCTTTTGGACAAATTGACCATCTAAAAAAGTTCACAATCCAATGCAGTATCTGTTATTCGATAAATTTAGAATAATTTTCCAAATTTATGAAATTTTCATTACAGTTTTACTTACCTCAGTTCGATTTTTTCACTACCATTTTTAAGCACCCTGTGCCTATGCATATTTGACACTTTGAAGAGAAGTATACAGATCTAGGCATTAAATATGTATTCGATTTCAATAGGTTCGACATTTTTATTCGTTATAAATTTAATTTTTTTTCTTTGTGCATTTGTAGTATATGTACAATCAGCTTCCTGGCGTATAAATGGATGGACATAGGAAGAATGCCAAACGATTACTTTTAAAAATTAATTATAATTACGATAAATATAAAAGAAATAAAATAAAGGCAAACGATAAGGTATCATTTATAAATGATTTACTTTTGATCAAATAAAAAAATATTTTAGATATTTAAACTAAAATTTGATTTTTAAAATGAAACTGTGATTCTAAGTGAAAGATAATTTCATTAAATTCATTAGACTTCTTGAATTGAATAACAGATTAAGAAACATGAATAACATGATTAAGAAACGATGGCATTATTTTTATATTATTAGGGTGTCTCAAAAGTTTCTTTCTCATCGTGCTACGAATGGCATTATCTGGCTCTGCTTGCGCAAACATGCAGGCTTATCTATTCGCCGTCTATGTCATCGGTTTCAACTGTCGCAGAGCTCTTTTACAGTACGTTTCGTTTGTGCCACAGTTTCTTTTGAGACTTTCATTCACAGCGTTAACGGGTAGATAAAGCCGGCATTTACGGCATGTAGACGACATCACTGGAGATGAAACGTGGATTTTATGTGAAAATGTGCATAGAAAATGCACTTGATGTAAGCACAATAGGCCTTTAAGGCAAAATCGCAAAATTGGGCTACAGCCCAAAAAGTTATTTTGTCCTTTTGGTTGGATTGGAAAAGCGTAATTTTCTACGAGCTCTTTCCTCAAGGTGAAACAATATATTCTACGAAATATATTGTTTCAACTGTATCAATTGAAAGCTGCTATAGCAAAAAACAAAAACAAAACAAAACAACAACAAAAAAAAAACGTTTAGATTCGATGAACTGACGAGGTGTTGTTTTTCATTATAACGCCAGACCACATATAGCAGTAGTCGTAAGAGAAGAGCTCTTACAGTTCACATATAGCAGTAGTCGTAAGAGAAGAGCTCTTACAGTTTGATTGGGATATTGTACCGCACCCTGCATACTCTCCAAATCTCATTCCATCTGATTATTACTTCTTTCTCTACTTAAAAAAAAAATTCTCTTCGCGATAAGCGCTTTAAATCTATCAGCGAAATAAAAACGCACCTCGAGGATTATTTCTTGTCCAAAACACAACAATTTTGGATAGAAGGCATAATTAGGCTTTCTGAGAGATGGAAGAATGTAATAGAGCAAAATGATTCTTATATAACAAAATAAAGAATAACAGTAAATATTGAATATTCGTTTCATATTAGAAATGAGAAAGAAACTTATGGGATCCTTACTATATATTTAGTAATTGCCTGCGAAGAAAAAAGCACGCACCTTTTTTTCATAAATTTATTAAAGAGTAAATTATTGGAAAAAAAAAGATTAAATAGGATATGATTACTTCATTTTATTTTTTCGATTTCTTAATCAGAATTTTTTTGAAACCTATTATGCATGATATCAGTCAGACAACGGCTTTCGTATGACAATCCACACAAGTTGTTAAGGTATTTTTGACTATATGAAACAATAAAGTGAGTCGACATCCTTTTGAACCTACTTGAAGCATAAAATATTTTTACTGGATCCCTGTTTAAAAGTAATTTAAGATCAATTCTTTTTCATACTCTGTGAGTCCTTTGAGAATAGATAGAACATGCTTATTTGATATTTCTTTCGAAGTCACTGCAACCCTGTGCTATTATGCCTTTTTGTCATTATTCAGGAAAAGACGAAACTACGAATTTCAACTATCCTTTTCATATTTGCTCCTGAGACACCTTGGGCCGCGGTGGCCTGGTGGCAAAGTCTCGGCTTGTGAGCCGTAGGGTTTCAGGTTCGAGACCCGATTCCACCGAAGAGTCGTCATGTAAGGGGGTCTGTTGCACGTTAAATTCGTCATGCCAAACGTCCTCCCGTTGGTGTGGTGTTGCGTGGAGAGGGGGGTGCCAGCTCAGGTGTCGTCCTTGTCATCTGACAGAGGTTCAAAATTACGAGGTCCGTCCCAAAATAACCCTAGTGTTGCTTTACAACGAGACGTTAATAAAACTAAACTAAACTAAAACTCCTGAAACACCTTCTTTGGAACTTGGAAATCATTGCCTCTGAAGTAAATTCATCATCCGTTGGAGCTGTTGCACGAGGCGAAATGAGATTTGATAAGTTAGTGGTGAAAGTACTGGAATGTGATATTTTGATGACAGGAAAGATTGTGAATCTACATATAGTGATAAAACGCTAATAAAATGGCCTCCTCAACTATAAGAAGTTTAGAATGTCTGTATCAGTAGCCATATTCATCAGCGTTAAAATTGGATGAAACATGTTCAGACTAGTCACCCATTGATGGCTTTATCTTATTTTGCGAGACATGGCGTAATTCATATTTATATTTGAAAACTATTTAAATTTTTCTGGGACATTTAAAACATAGAAGCATATATTGATATACTTACTAAAGAATCTTACTCTTTCTATCTTTCTCCTAGAATTTTTGAGGTTACTTGTTTTTTCTTTAATCGTATATGTATGTCTAACATAAATTTACTGTTTAGATGAATCCGATTTTTCCGCTAGTGGACTCTAAAAATGAATGCTTTAATATTAAGTCATTTCTATATGTAGTAAAATTTAGATAATTCGATTTTTTACGCTATTCCTTTGAAATCCTTATTAATAAATTGCTTATATATTTTATAAAATTTGAATTTACTTTGGTTAATTCAAAATTAATACAAAAAAGAAAATTGTAGAGAATTGCTTTTATTTCTTCATTGGGTCTATTAATTAAATGCAACAGTGTTTGCCATTACTGATCCTAAGTAAATAATTTTTAAAGTATTTAATTCTCTTCAGAGATTTTCTGCTGTACATTTTATTCAATCAAAAAGAAAATATAAATTTCTCATTAACGTTAACACTTTGATCGTATTTAAATATGAATATATTATTTTGAAATGTGAAATTATTAAATAAAATGATTAAAGTGAAGTTCTTTCTAAATTTTTTTCTCAGAATTGTTAAGTCAAAATAATTGTATGCTATAATTTCATTTTATCTATGTTCTAAACTTAATTGGTTTCTAATAACTCAAATCAAGGTTTCTAATTATAATTTCGGAATTGCGTGAGCTATTATTTTTCCACTCTGACGCTAACGCGTTTAAAATGCTATCTCAGAAATTCCTTTCTATAATTGCATAATTCTTTAATGTAGTCTCTTTTTTACTGCTTTCCGAATATGTATTATCCACATTGAATAATTAATCGCCAAAAAAATCCCGCCAAAGATCACAATCAGGTAATAGAATCTAATTGGCGTTTTCGTAACTATTGTTCACCATTGGTTTATGGTTAATAACACACAAGTACATTTATTTGAGAATATACCAGAAAATTTCGAAGAATCCATTCCTACCGATTTAAAATAATTTTTGCTGATTTGAATTTTTGAAAAAAGAACTTTTACTCTAAAATAAAATTTTAAATAGTGATTCAAAACAATTACAAAGTATTGAAAAATATGGCTTTACCGTAACAAAGCAGGAACCAGACACTTGAAAAAGCAAAAGCAATGTTCACACAGTCAAAGAAAACATAAAATCTACTTTACAATCTGACAAAGAGCTCTGAGCATTGAAAATCTCGTACTAGCTTAAATATTTTGAACTAAGAAATGCATGGGAGTTATAAAACCGGATATGTTCTGTAAAACTTTATCCGAGAAGATAAATTGTTTCTCTTTGTGTCGACTTCTTTCAAAGTTGAGCAAATATTTTTCGTTTCAGAAACCAGTTTTGACGTTTATTTATTTATTTTTCCCGAATTCCTCAGAAGAATCTATTTTGAGTTCGCTTTTAGATATAAATTTGCTGACATTGGAATATGACAAAAGGATTTAGAAATCAGAAAATAAATTTTTATTGTATGCAATTTTTCCCCATTGCCTTTCTCGGTAAAAGCCCTTATTTGTGCAGATCACGCTGAATCTACAATACCTTTTGTATTATAGCGGAATAGTTTGTGATGGAAAGTCGCATCTCTTGGAATAACTCAAAGATCCTGGAACGGTAACTCTTTGTCCTTTTTAACTAGGTCAGAACATTTTACATAAAATGGAATCACCGTTTGTTAAAGCTAAATAATGCATCTACTTAATTATTGACATCAAGTAACTTTGCATATTTAATTTATCTGCATTAATATGCTAAACTTGCCGCACTGAAAGTACTGAATCCCATTATGAATGATAAGCGAAATCTACTGATGAATGGGTTGTATGTATTAGCTACCAACTAAGATCTACTAAGATCAAGGAAATATAGAGCTCCGCCCTCGAGATCAGAATACTTCAGAAAGTGGAAGATCATCGCTTGTTAAAACTGAATGATGTAATCACAAACTGAACAGTCTAACCCGCCCGAAGGCACAAAAATAAAACTGAATGGCCGGACCACCGCAACAGCAAACATTGGCGGGAACTGTGGTTGAGTTCTAAGGGCCATCACTGGTCACAGTACAAACCTTCCCGTAGGAAGTACGTCTCGTCATTGATGGAAGGTAGCAAAGCACCACCTTTTTCTGTACCCACAGGGTGGCGAGACCAACAACCATACCTTAAGCTTCTCATCCTAATTTTTGAGCCCCTCCCCCCAGTTGATGAAACTGAATGATGTAAATATCAAGTTATTTGGCATCAGTTTCACTGCAAAGGGATTTTTTTTAATAAACAAATCAAACAACCCCCCATAAAGCTTATTACGATTCATTATGACTAATAAGCAAAGTTCATTAATGTTGGTTTCCATGCAATAGTTACCAGCCAAAATTTGATAGCGTTCATATATATATATATATATATACACATCGGCATTGTTTGCACTTTAAAAGAAACCGGAACCTAAAACTATTATTTCTAACGATTTTAACCGTGGAAAGGGAATACACAGTGGCGAAGATAAGTGCATTTCCGGATATCTTTGTTAGACATTGAACTTTGTACTTTTCTTTTCTTTTTTTTCTTTATCATTTTAAGTTCTAATATTTTATTTTAATTCGAAACTTGCATATTTAGTGTTTGCTTGCCTAATTTAATTTTACAGGACAATCCGTGATTAAAAAGCCAAACTCATTAAGCTAATGCATAGGGTTCACTCTATTGCTATTTAAATGTATTGTAATTATTTTTACCATTAAACACCTCGCCCCTGTTTTGATGAAATCAAAGCGTAATAATTCATCTGTAAGAGCGCAAAGCATTTCTGTATCTGAGATACAGAATTTTTGGGTACCAGTTTTGGCCTGTTTGGGAACTAAAGAGATCTTATGGTAGTAGAAGTGGCAAACAGAAAGATACTTGGTAGTTATAAATGCGAAAATCTTGTAAAGATTGAAATAATTCTTCTGTTCCAGATTATATAGGTAAAAAAAATATCAATACGTCAAAGTTATTTCATTATAACTGTATGAGTTCATCTGTTTGTGTTTAAAATTTTCAAGATGAATCATTTTTTAAAAATTTTTTAAGTGTTTAACGATTTGTTTCTATTTTCTTTAGAATATATTGACAAATCATTATGGAACTAATGTATTAAGAGAAATAATGTAAATTTTTTAGCCGATACTAATATACTGGGTGGCTATAATTAAAGTTCCACTTTGAAATGGTCATAAAAAGAAAACTAGTGGACCAAATGTTTTGAAACTTGGCAATAGTTTAAAGAAGGTCATAAAAATTTCTTTTCCACCAAAAAAGTTCAAAAACTCACCACCAGGGGAGAAATGGCGCTGTATTCAATATTGTTAAGCAAAATAAGACATGATGACATTGATTTAAAATGTATTTCACCGTTTCGGAAATATGTTACAAGGCATGTTCAGTCTGTGTTATCTCAGAAAGCACTGTTTATGGTGATAATCTAAACAATTTGGTGGAACTGAAAGATGCGATACACCGATATATGCGTAACATTCCTCCTGATATGCTAAGAGCTATTGTTGAGAATGCAGTAATGTGACTTAACTTACTTTCAGAAAATGGTGGACGCCATATTGAACCTGCTTTGTAACATGTTTCGAAATGATTAAACACATTATAAACAGATGATTTCATGCCCTCTTTTGCTTAACAACATTGCATACAGGGTCGTTTCCCCCGGTGGTGAGTTTTTAAACTTTTTTTTTTTTGGTGGAAGAGAAATTCTCGTGACCTCCTTTAAACTATTACCAAGTTTAATAACACTTGGTACTGTAGTTTTTCATTTAGGACCATTTCAAAGTGTAACTTTAGTTATAACCACCACTACCTATGTCTATATCTATGTGTGAGGCCGGGATAGCCTGGTTGGTAGAGCGTCGGATTCGCGTCCCTTAGGTTGCGGGTTCGAACCTCGCGGGTTCGAAGATTCCCCGCGTGCTTTGCTTGGTGGCTGACGCGCGTTAAATCTGTCGTTTCCACAAAGTCCTCCATGTCGAGAGTAATACCACTGGGGGTACTGGATCAGGGGTGATCGTTCTCAGATTCAGGTCTAAATTACGATCTGTGGTTGAGTGAATGAAGTCCACCCCGTAAAAAGGGTTGTGACGTGTGTGTAGCTAAGTCGTACTCTTGGCCCTAGATGGCTCTACTATTGAAACAAGAGGCGTTCCCCTTGAGGCTTGTCCATGGCAAGTGCCATTAGAAACAATAACAACAACAATATCTATGTGTTATTATCTAACTGTCTTATGCAAATCTATTATGCAATATTGCATATTTCCAATCAGCTTATCGATAAAGATTCATCTTTCTCTTTATTGTAGACTTATATGTAGGAGAAACTCATATTCTAAAGTTAGATAAATAGACTAATGTATTTCTCGTAACTTAATCAAAGTCCTGCTTGCTGGCCAACTAATATGCAAGGATGCTCGCAATCACATCATAGAAACATCGTAATTTCGGTTTTTATATTAGGAGTCCAGGGAATATACTTTACTAACGGATATAAAAGCATCAACCTGTCTTTTTCTGTAGCTGAAGCAGCAATACGCTTTCTTGCCTGTAGATAAAGAAGCGATGCCGAAGCAATAAATAAATGATTTCTTCAGTGTTACGAGAATCCTAAGCAATTAAGCAGTCTCACCATTATTGTTCAGGGAGGCTTTAGCTGCAAGTTCTTGTGAGCTGTATCTCTATCAGTTATTTTCTTAAGGAACAAGCATTTTAATAGACGCAACCACAGCAAGAATTGAAATCTATTTCGATGGTAATGTTTTTTTGGCAATACTAAAAATGGTTCTTTTCTTTATTTGGATAAAATCTAACGACTGAGAAAAAATGTTGACATTATAAGCGATATTTTTTAAAAGTCAATAAATTGTGTATTGACTTTAATTTGAATGTATACAAAACAGTAAAACGTTTCTCATTTAGTTTTTCGTCGAATATTCAAAATTAACTTTTTACGTTAAAGAATAAGTATCTCTAAGTCTCAAATATTATGAAAAACAAAAGAACCAGCCCCTTATCTCCAATTACTGGTTCTATTTTGCAAATTTTTGTTTTATACGAAAGCTTATGAGGTCTAGGTATACAATCAAGAGCCACATGCCTTCTTGTATTTTTTATCTTCAAAAATATTACTTCACTATAGTTACTTGATGAATCTAACGAAAAAAAATGTGGCATCCTGAAAAATTTAATCTCTATTTCAGTTGAGATCCTTCGTCAGCAGTGAGAAGGTCAAGGCTCCTTTCCCTAATTTGTCCATTTATAGAACTGGAATCCAAATAATGTAGAATTATTGCCTTCTATTAATCTTTCAGACCCATAAGAATCAATAGATTCTACATATCAGTCAAATAAGCATAGATACGGTTTACATGACAATAATCTTCACTAATTATGAAAGAATCTTCAGAACCAAGAAGAATTCTCATCTTCATAGAACTAGAATTAATAAATATGGTTAAGAGTCTAAATAGAGGATATGCCATCGAGGCCTAAATTGACAAATGCAATCAAACGTCTCAATAGAGATCTTGCTACTGAGGACATAAAATAGCAAATTCTTAAAGCGAAAATGTTCAAGAGTCATTTTGAAATCTTCAGAACCACGAAGAATCTTCAGACTGATATCAGAAGGATTAGAATTGGTAAATGTGGGGCAGAGTCTCAACAGAGGATCTGGCGTCGTGCTCTAAATTGGTGAATGCATCAAACGCCCCAACAGAGGTCTTGCTATTGGAAACATAAAACAGCAAATTCTTAAAGCTTGATAAGCTTTGTCAAGTCACAAAGATTGTCAAAGTCTCAATAGAGGATTTGTCATCAAGTAAATCGCTAAATTCAGTCAAATATCCCAACCGAGGCCTTGATATTAAGAACATCAAGTAGCAAGTTCTAGAAGCGAAAATGTTAAAAAATCTCAAAAGATATGAAATTATCTTGCAAGAAAGATCATATTAGCGATATCTGTACGTGTTTTTTTAATTACTTAGAGTTCTTTAAGACATTTTTATGTTTACCACTTTCTAAAGTTAGCTCATTTAACATTTTAATGTGAAAATTCTTTGCTTGTTTTTTTTTTGAAACTTACATCGATTATCATTTTAAGTATTATCGTTTTATTAAAATGTTTTTATTTGCTTGAGCGTAGAGCTAACACTATCGAGAAATGAAATAAAGCTTACTGATATAATTAAATTAAATTCAGGCTTTAGCTAATCTAAGCTTTTTACTTTATTGCGTTGAGGGATACAGCATATGAATAGCAAGGATATAATATTTAGAAAAAAAAAATTAAAAGACTAAATAGGGTTAAGGATGAAACTAAATGTGTAGAACAGCTGTATTCATTGTTTATTCTATGTTTCTCCTGTATTCTCCATGTTTTATTGAATAAGGATATCAATACAATAAAAGATAAAAATAAGGATATCACATTTGATATCTAATTCCTTAAATTCCTTTTTTTTGCTGACAAGAAGAGACAGGCTGTATATTAAAATACCTTTTTTTTTCAAAATAAAAATATTTGAACGAAAGGTATATCAATACAAAAATCTGATTTCGTTTACTCTAACAAGATTTCTCCATGTTTTAATTAAAGAGTCAAAATATCCTATTAATAGAAAATGTCCAACAACACTGCCACAGTATTTTCTGGACGTTGTACTGCATTTAGAATATCGAACGACATTGCAGGGTATTATATTGTGAAATATATTGAGCTTATAGAATGTTGATTATTTCAGTTCAAAGTTAAATAAACAAGTTTAAATACATTTTAGAAACGGCTCCAAAAAATGTAGCCTTAGAGTAATTGGGATTTATTGCAGTACATATATGCTTTTACTGATTTTTCAGTCTTCTGTTGTTTGAGAATAGCCCATGACATACATATGCATAAAAAGTTTCTAGATTTAGATACACTGAGCATTTTTTAAAATCTGATATGAATACCATTAGTATTATATTTATATTTTTGATGAAAATTTTAATATATATTTATATAAGCTTTTAGATTTATAATAAAGAAATGCTTTTGAAATAAAATACATGTAAATAATTTTACAAATAAATAAAATAACTTTTTTAGAATTTTTTTAAAGTTCGTTTTCAAACCTTCAAATGTGATTAGTATTTTAAAAAAAGATTTGAAATATTTTCTTAATGTTTTTATGCAAATTAAAAGAAGTAAAACAATGCTTCGGAAAGCAAACGTACGCTTATGCTATTCCAGAAGTTTAAAAAAGAAAGACATTTTTTTGGAGAACATTTCAAAGAGATCATTACAGAAATTTTGAAACAGAAGTCTCATGCATACAAAAAAAGAAGCTTTTAATTAGTTTTTAGGCCAAATAAAGAAAAGGAAAAGCATCTAAAGAGAAAAACATAGACTGCAGAGGTAACTCTGAAAGAAGCAAACAACACTTTTAAAAAATGGCAGAAAGATCGTTATAAATATTTCGATACTCTGTGGAAAATTCCGCAAACATATTAAAAATGCGATAGAATAGGGACTGAAAAAAAATAACAAAATTCAAAGTTTGGGATGAAAAAACATATTAATACTATTCTGGAAGACGACGAAAAAAACAGTTTTTTTGTTAAAATGTCAGAGTTACCAACTATTTCGTAAAAAAAAAAGTAAAAAAAAAGTTTCCATGTAATATCATTTCTGTGACCAAATATTATGAAATAATTAAACTATATAGAGATGGATTTTGCAAAACATCTTACATAACATTAGAACTTTGTCCGCTCACTTAAGAAAACTGCTGTTGATTAACTCTATAGATTGGATTTGGGGTTCTTCAAGCTGTCTGGTAATTAAAATTAACAGCAAGAAAAGGGTTTCATTATTGAAGAATTAGCATAGTAAAAAACGAACCTCACCACTAGCACAATAACTCTTGCGCACACTAGATATCAAAATAATAATAATAATATAAAAAAACTTAGCTTCTGCTGATTAAAGAAATAGCTTCCTTTTTTTTCTACTCCTCTTGAAGAAATGCATTATCTAGCCTGCAGATGCAATGCCGAAGCAATAAATAAACGATTCCTTCTGAATTACCGAGATGCCAAGCAATTAAGCAGACTGACTATTTATATTGAGAAAGGATTTAGCCTCCAGTTTCTTATGTGACTTGTATCACCGTAACATTGCTAGTTTCTTGAGGAGTAAGCAATTTCTTTTAATGGAAAAACCATTGATATGACTGGTAGTTATTTTGATGGTGATTTTTACTGCCTTTATCATAAAGGATTTTTATTGATTTCGGTCAAAAGTTATAACCATGCAAAGTAATTAGTATGAGAATTTTAGGGTGTCTTGCCATGTTTTAATTTGATGATTTGTGTATGGATATAAAAAAAGAAAGATATGTTAAAAATAAGAGCACTTAGTAGTTATTTAGAATTCTAATATATTAAAAAAGGTGAATGTATATGATATGACTCTACCACTATTAAAGGGGAATATATGCCTATGCTTCTCATCAAGGCAGATTGTGTGAATTAGAGCCAGCTAACAATTTTGGTAACAATTACTCTAAAAAAGGGAAATGTGCTCCTTGGTGTAATTTAAAATAAACAAATTATAAAAATTTTAATTTATCA
Organism: Argiope bruennichi; assembly: GCF_947563725.1. NCBI lineage: Eukaryota > Metazoa > Arthropoda > Arachnida > Araneae > Araneidae > Argiope > Argiope bruennichi. The sequence continues at coordinate 53,017,213 of NC_079159.1, read as the reverse complement.
AAAATTAAGTGAAAGTGTTAAGTTTAGTTTCCATGATAACTTCTGATATCATTATTGCAGAAAATTGTTTTTGCATCGCTTTAAAGTTCAAACAATTGTTTTTCATTGATATAAATTTGACTGCCGTGCATTTTTCCCCCAAAATTAAATTTTTTTTTAACGTTTTGTCAATTTTAGTTTTTAGTAATTCATTTTATTATTCCAATGACACTAAAGTCATTTTTCCTTATTTCATCAAATAATTTATAGCAAAAATTTCTACAGCTGTTGAAACATAAGAAAGAAAAAATACCTGACCTGTTTACAGGAAGAATAAAGAAACTAAAGCTAAAAAGCACAGAGAACGTTCAGTTAAGAAATAAATGAACCAGGAAGGTTTTTATGGCACTATGATAAATTATGATACCATGGGACTAAACGCCCACTGTCTTCATTTTATATAATAAACAAAATAGGTGAATTGTGATTAAAATAACACACCTATAATGTCCATTATAATTTAAATTTAAAAATACTTTGTTGAAAGGAATTTGAACGACAAGTCATGCTTAAAATATTTAATTAAAATTAAAGGCAAACAATATTATCGGCGAGCCAGTTCATGGGCAAAGATGATTCGTTTTTTAATAGTTTTAAAAAGGATATTTTAAAAAAGGATTCGTTTTATTCTCTCACGGAAGACAAGCATGATTATTTACAAGAAAGACTTACCGCGGCACAAAAGCAGAAGTAAATAAGGAAGGAAGGACCGAACAAATGATCACTAGGCTTATATAAGATGGGATTTCCTGCCACGCGCCAATTTAATACATGTGTTGACCTTTGACACCTTAGTAAGGGCAACGAAAGTATCACTTTCATTTGATACATAGTACTGGTGGCGCATTATTTTTACAAAGGAATTAGTTAAACCGAAAGTTAGATCACGAAATAAGAGAATATTTTTAGAATGAAGTTACTATGGACTAAATTAAGATAAAATCTTGGAAATTAATTAAATTGAAATTAGAATTAAAATATCATTATATATATATATATATATATATATATATATATATATATATATATATATATATATATATATATATATATCGTAGAAATGGCTAAAATTTCCTGTTTAACATTTTAAAATATGAGCAGAAAAATTAACAAATCGAATTTATTTGTTGGAAATTTTCTGGGGACTATTTTTTAAATCAATTTTGCCAATATATTTTCTCAATAAATGAATAACTCTTCATAATTTTTGTCGGTTTCTGTTTAAAAAAGGTAATTCGTACGATATATAAGTTGGGCTAACAAAAAAGGAAACATTTATTTATCAAATTGGAATTTTTATGTACAGAAAGGTAACTTCAAATTTATTGCAATAAAAATAAAAATCTGAGTGAATGATGTTTGTATAAAAACTAAAGATACCCAAATAAATTTTTATTCATATCTTTTGACTCTCTAGATCGAAAAAGTACCTTTTCTCATTTCTTTTTTTGTCCTTTTCTTCGGACTTACCAAGGTGAAAAGATTCATTTGATCACATCACTGATACAGCAATTCTAGCATTTATATCAGACATCCAAGCAGAACACTTGACATCCCAAATAAAAATCATTAATCTCTTTTTCTATTGATATAGTAGTAATACAATTTCTGGCCTGTGGCTAAAGATTCGATGCTGAGGCAATAAATAAATGATTTCCTTCGTATTACGAAAATCCGAAGCAATTACGTAGTCTGGATATTAATGTTCAAGGGAGCTTTAGCTTCCAGTTCTTGAGAGTACCACCGCAACACAAGTCATTTTCTTAAGGAGCAAGCAGTTTCTTTAATGGACATAACCGCTAAGAGGACTGGGGGTAATCTCAGTTGCAGTGTCTTCTTGTGTTGCCATAAAAGCGTTCTTATTCCTACGAACATAAAAAAAGGTTATAAAATGTTATGAAATCTGAGAAAACTAAAATTACTAGTAATGTAATGCACAAAGAATTAATTATATAAATGATAAAGGTAACAAAAATAATTTGAATTAAGATAACAGATGTTTATATTAATAAGCAAACGGCCAATATTTAGTTTTGAAGAAGGATATAATTTGAAAGTGCTTCTGTTTATAAATGAGGAAAACATTTAAAGAAACTGTTATTGGAAGAAAGCGATTAAAACTCCAATGTAACAGAATATTTTGTATTAAAACAATCATTGGATTTTGTTTCTGTTAAAGAACAAAAAATAAAGGAGATTAGAACCTTTATTCTCAAATATCGTAGCATGAAAATGTTTTAAATAAGATTCCTCCATCTTTATTTTATTTTTAAAACGTACTGTTAATTATATTACAGCAATATCCTGTATACAAAAAAGGTATATTTAATATTATCACAATGTGTGCAATTATATATCCTGTAATAAAGGTAAAATGTATCAGAATTAAAAAAAAAATTAAAATTAAAAATTTGAATAATTGAAAAGTGTATTTTTTTTTATTTTTAAACTGATGTATAAATTTTTACAATTGTATACTCTAAAGTTATTGAGAGAAAAAAACGATAAAATGTTGTTTTATTGAGTTAAAATCTTGTTAAATTTTGCAAATACTTTCATTGTGTAAAAAAACGATAAAATGTTGTTTTATTGAGTTAAAATCTTGTTAAATTTTGCAAATACTTTCATTGTGTGCATGTGCTACCCAATAAATAACTACGTATGCAGCATTTGAGACTTCTAGATCCAGTGGTCTATTGTTATATCATCACGTATGCCGCAATTTGCCTGCAGTATGCTAACCCATAAACTTTCTTGTGTTAAAACTTTTCTGATGGAAAAATGTTTTTAATTTATTCTAAAAAGGAACAATGATAGTATTTTAAAGAATCGCTGAATGGTAGTCATGTATAAAAATTTTAAAAGGAATCCCTATTTAATTTTTTGGAATTTTTTTTTTATCAATTTAAAAATAATAATTCTTTCTGAATAAAACAGGAAAATCATTCTATAAATAAGTAAAAAACAATTTTTAAATTAACAATAGGAAATCGTTTATTAAATTTCAAGACTGAATAATGTTTCAGATTTTTTTTTTAATTTTTCGGTCTAAGGAAGTTCAAAGTAATACGAGGTTTTTATATCATTCCAGAAATGAATAAATACTTTAAAAATAATGATTAACACAATTAGTAATAATACTTTTAGTATTATTACTCCATTACTCCATTTAAAAATAATTTCATTATATAAAAGTAATTAAAAGAATAAATTTTCATACTTTTAGTTATTTGATATAATTTAAATTAACCCGCTTTTATTCATTAGAACTGATTTATTAAAGATAGAATATTTTAAAACTGAAAAGTGTTTTTTTCCTAATCTTTCAAAATCATTTTGCAAGTACTTTGAGGAAAATACATCGAATACATCCTCTTTGTAACCTTGCATAACTTGCAGTTAAGTACTTGGTACCTTCAATTATTTAGTTTCAATATATTTAATTTTTATCGTATAGCTATGCAATATATATTTCACAAATTTCTGAAGCAATGTTTCTGATAAAAACTAAGCTAAGTTACTATTATTTAATCTGCAAATTTATGATTATAAAATCTTACTATCGTTGTTTCAGCTGAGTTTGAAAAATGAAAAAAAAAATCTACCAGAAATAAAGTATTAAATATATTCAATTTTATTGATAAAGAATTAAAAATATTCATAATTGCTTGTAAATATATTTTAGTTAACTCTATATTTAATCTTCAGTTTTTATCTCAACTCGATAGCAATATTATTCATTTAGGAGTATGAGTTATTAATTATTATTCATTATACGTAACAATAATTATTTATGAGTATGATTTTATTATGAATCCTTAGAAAAATTTTTAAAAATGTGAAAATTAAAGGAAAAAAGTTTGAAGACCTAATTTATGTCATAATTTATATCTATTTTTGAATTTTTAGATGAATATTTTTCATTTTTGAGTTAATATATCCAAAAATTCTTTAAGAAACATCAATATTACAAAATGCGAAAAGAAAGAAATATGGTTGACAATTCGCCAGCGGAAAAGATGAGTTTGAAAACCCTTATAGATTTCTAATGAAGATATTTGTTTACTATCGCTCATAAATTTCTATAGAAAATATTAGTTTAATACCGGTTGGAAATTTTGAACACAAGTTAAAACTGATATTCGGAGATGTATTAAGAAGAATTTCGATTCATTTATTTTATTTTATTCTCTCTTTTCATTGCTAAGAATTTAACCCATTAAACGCCAAAACTCAAAATCATTATTTATTTTCGATGCAAACAGTACAAGTTATTATTTTGACCACTTATAATAGTAATTTAATGTAAAAATAAGGAAATTGCACTTTTCTTTAAAAATATCGGGTGTTGCGTTGGCGCAACGTCAGCGGAAAAGAAGTACGAATGTTGATCGTTAGCACCGAGCACTACGCCGCGTTTTCTTCACGTTTTAAAAACTGGAAATTTTTGTGAGCTTATTAAAGGGTGTAAAATAGTCAAAACACTTCTTTGAAAATTTTAATTTATTAAAAACTAACAAATAAATGTAGTTGACAAGCTTATTATGTAAGAATAAAGTGATATAAATTTCAAGTATGATATACTTCACTACAATTGTGGTGTAAAGCAACTTCACAAACATTGCAGCGATAAATAGTTTGGCTGTGGCAATACTTGCAACGTAGTCTTCTACTGTCTGTACACTTAACAATAAAATCTCCTTCGGATATTGGTTTTGTAAGGCTGAATTTGCTCGGACGTCCTGTAGCTGATCTTTTCTTATTTATCTCTCTATCCAAGGGGGCCTGTAACAGATGAAGCACAACCTCTCGTCTAAAATCTAACAGTGGCCTTTTACTTCCTTCTTCAGTAAATCTTGATACTCTCCAAGCATTTGTTAGTGCAACATCGATGGAATTTGAAAATATCGGCCACCACCATCTTTTGCCACGGACCCTAATTCTGTAATTGGAAACAAAATTGTCACACAAATCTACACCACCTATTTTCTGATTATATTGCTCAATTTAGTGAGGTTGGGCTACTAATATTTTCTTCTTCTGATTTTTAGAGTATTGAGAAACATTTCTTGGTGGTTCAATTTTTCCAAACGTTGACCCTATTGTCACAACAGAGTTGTCGTTCCGCCGAACAACAAGTAACTTTTTGTTTTCTTCATATTGAAAAAAAAAAGATTGAAAATATCTGCACTAGTTTTATCTTCTATGATTTATTTGATACGATCAATTGAAGCTTTTTCTTCAATCTTTGGTTGGGGCCTATCAATGGGTTCCTTTCTTGTCCATCGTAATTCTTCCTTTTTCCATTTTTTTTTTTAGCAGAACTTTTGGGAGGATCTAACTTCTTCTTTACATGAACTTCAACTTCCTCTGCAGTATCTCTAGGTAAAACTTCATTATCGTTATTTAAATCATTTTCATTACCTTCTTCTTCTTCATCACTAGCATCTGCTGTTTCTGGAGGTACGACAACAATATTTGTCCCATCTGCATCTTCGTCATCGGAATTTTGTTCGAAAATTTTTTCCAAAGCTTCTTCTAACGTAAGATATCTTGTTCTACGCATTTTAAACCACAGGGGATAAAAAAGTTGCTACCGATAAGACGCACAGTACTGAAATGAAATCTTTCAAGAAGGATAACAGTTTGCCCCCTTTCCTCTGACGTTGCGCGAACGCAACACCTGTTTTTACTTTCCCCTCCTCCCCCACAGAAACACCTGCTTTGTGGAATGTACTGACAGAGAGTGACCTTGGCTAATGTATTTCACAACTAAATCCCAATTTGTTTTTAATTTTAATTTTTTCTAAGAAAAAAGGAGTTTGGAAATTTAAACAAAAAAAAATGCTTAAAGTAAAACATCGATTATTAGGTGTAAAATAATTTATTTGAGTCAATTTTTTCACTGATTTGTTAGAAGTACTATTCTTTAACATAAAACTATAATTTATTCAAAAATTTGTTTAATCGTTATATTTTTATATTTATTTATATTGACCGTTGCGTCAACGCAACACCAGCGGTTAATGGGTTAAGATAAAGTGAAATAATAATAATAAAGCAACATTTCAGATTTGACTTTTAGCAAAAATTAGAATGTTATACTAAAATTTCAACATCTATATCATTATAATAATAATAGATATCTGTAATTCTTAATGAATTTATACTTGAAATTATTTATTCTCTGAAGATACAGCAATGTTTTTCTTGTTATTGTAAAGTGAGTACAAAGCACAAAATTATGTAAAAATTTTGTGTACAAAGTATAAAATTATGGAAAAATTTTGAGTACAAAGTACAAAATTATGTAAACATTTTGAGTACAAAATACAAAATTATGCAAACATTTTTTTATCTACTTTTCAGCATTATAAAATTTTATCTTATCTTTAGTAATTGTGCTTTATATAGAAATTTCACAACGATAGATTACCTCAACAGCTTTAATTATAAATCCTTCACAAACAATTATATCGTAAATCAACAAAACGGTTTCAGAAGTCCAGCATGACGTTGGATCAAACTCTAGCAGTTGCAAACTGTACACAATTTATCTACATTCTGGATTATAAATCGAGAGAGAAAATTACTAAATAATAATAAATGCGAATTCCAAACCGAGATGTTGCTGTGTTTTAGAATGCTTCTGAATTAATTGTGAAGCATTGTGCGTAAATGCATAATTTTGTGACTTGTAATCCGAGTGTATTCACCGTAATATTTTTGTGAATATATTATTAATGTTTAATTTGTTGAACATAATTTGTTGCAGCTTATAAAAATACACCTATTTGAAATTTAATTTATGAATTTACTCATTAGCTCAGTAAGTATAAATTAAATGAAGACGAAATGTTCATCAATCCATTCCAAGACCTTTTTATGAAATATAATTGCAATTTAGAATACAAGATGATATTATCTTTGATAAAAAAAATAGAAAAACAGATCTAAATGAATAAAAAAAAAATAGTTTCAGTTGATTTTATTTTTCTTGGGATTAATTTTTCGGGCAAAGTAATAGAAATGAAGGAATAAGCAAGAAGAAACTATTTAATAAATTATTTTTTGTACAATTATTCTTTTATTAAATTAATCCTAAAATTTCCAGGTTTAAATTATTTAGTAGCAATGATTATTATGATAAGACTAAACTTCAAGAATTTTAATCTTTAAAAATGAAGCCGTGGTAGCTCTATTATAAATATTATGAAAACCTACCTAGAATAAGGAAAATAACATTAAATATGCTGCAGCACTTTTAAAACAAAACTTTAAAAAAGGAAAACTATTGCGGAGATAAAATCCTTTAAAGACGTTATTTGAGTAATGTATTTCATTTGCATCCGAAAATAAACATTAAAAATGCTCTGAAATATTATATATACGAATAAGAAATTTTGATACAGTTGGTAGAAACACAAGATCAGCAAAATAAGCCATTAAAATGAAATTGCTGTTGGAACTATATTCCATTAAATGTGTTTTCAGACTTGGAACATGTACAGATATACATTACATTTAAATTAATAGCCCATGACATTTAGTATATATTTTTAAACTTCTTAGAGGAATAATGACTGTTGCTTTTATTTTAGAAAAATAAATGCTTCTCGTATATAGAGAAAATGGATATATGCTTTGGAAACTACATCATGGGTTATTTCCAAATCTATTAAAGACTTACCTTCTAGTTACACATACAATATTCTTTAATTAAAATGAGTTCATTTAAGGAATTTTTTTCCAGTTCGTAATTTCCCAGTGATACGGTTTCCACATCCTTTATAATGTTTCAACATTAATTCTAAAAAATAAGAAATTTTTAAATTATTTTATAAATGGAAAATCATTAACGAAGTTTATCGAAATATTTTTTATCATGTATTTTTGTAAATTTTCTATCAGTTTAAACTAATCAACTTTGGCAACCAGTTGGTTCTCAGAGGATATTGATTATCTTTAATTTCTGTTAAATTATTTCGTTATTATTTCACATCCGTCATACAGGAAAATTGCGAGGCATTAAAAATTCGTTACTGTTATTTCCTTGCACATGCTTGGTTTACCATGAACATGAAACTTTCTCATTGAAACCAGTCGCTTGACATCATAGCGTTATTAAAAATGTAAATATGTGGTTCATCTATTTTATAAATTTCTCGGTATTGTAGCAACTTTCTTATACGTCTTTTAAATTATACAGATGTTAAGCAGAATCATTCTTCTTTATGAATTAAATACAATGAAATATAAATATTTCCTTATAATGAAAGAAAATCACGTAGCCCGGTAATCGATGAAATAAAGAAAACGATTTGAAATTCAAGTCATTGGTGTAATCTATTGTTGAAAATTAGGCAGAAAAAAGTTTAAAAAATTGCCAAAATTCCGCGAAAATTTGTACGACTACTAAATTTATATTATGGAAAAAATATTTTTTTAAATTTTAAAATGGCACAAGGATTATTTTTGTACAGTAAAGGTTTTGGAAGTTATCACGCAAAAATGCCAAAATTCAACTTAATTTTTAATTAGTTAAAATTCTAATTAAAATTTCAATACAGTTCTCTCAATTACACATTAACGCCCACCATGTCATATTTGCTAACTGTACAGAAAACGATGTAGCGTAAAACGCCTATACACACATACTAATAATCTTTATTATTAGTAAACTAATCTTTACTAATAATCTTTATTATTAGTAAAGATTAAACTAGAATTTTATGGACATTTCATATTTAAATACAAAAAAAAAAATGTGAGTTAGTGTTCTACTTATTGGTACGTTACAACACTTATCTCATTGCATCTTTTATTTTATTTGCTGTATAAAATGGAAAAAATCGTGATGGAAAATAGTTCTCTTTCTGTTGATTAGTTTCATCTAGAACTGGATAGAAAACTATAGTTTATATGAACAAACTACACATGAAGTAATATTCTTTTAAAGATTATTTTATTCATGTACATACGGATAGACAAATAAGGTGCCCAATAAAAGATTTATAACAAAATTAGATAAAAAAAATATGCAATTTCCGACGTTAAGACGCATAGTAACAGCAGGTTGCGTGTTCATATCATGTCCGGGTCACCAATGTGCAAGTTTGAGGTTTGAACTCGCAACGTTACGGTTCATAGCAGAGTAACAAAGCCAAAAGTGTACACTCCTATCCGGAAGTTGTTATCTGGCTTATGATGTTACCACCACATGCCTCTGAATCGTTTTTCGTTCAGGGCATATAAGCGGTCTTCTTGAGAGATTAAACTCAATATATTACATAGATTTACAAATTTTGTGTTGTGATAACATTATAAATTTCACTCATTTATTATTTCTCCTTTTTAAGTTACCAAAAACTGCTTCCAAAATGGCTTTTTCAATTTCAAAGAGACCGGGATGTGAAATTTCAGCGGTCAAATCTATAATCGGTCAAATTTTTTCATTCTCTTATTCAAGAAAGAAAATTGAAATGGTCCCCTAGTATTCTTTTTTGACCATAAAACTGAAGAAGCGAATCAGATAAAGTACACCTCACACATATATCGATATCGCCTCACAAAGAAAAGGAGACAATGAAAATAAATAAGCCATAGATGCTTGCATTATATATACAAATGACACGATCAGATGGGACCCCATAGTTCAGTAGAAGAAAAAGGAACCGGCGAAAAAAAGTTTCATTGTCAACTTCAATGTCATTTTGCAGAATAGCAATGCGAGGGGAAAAACAAGAACCGCTTACGGTAGAAGCGAGAGCTGTGAGAAAGAACAGATACTGCTAAATTGCTCCTTTTCATATTCGACGCTTATCGAAAATATGGTAACCTACTATATTTTCATGGCGTCATAAAAATACAGCATTTTTGAAAGAGTTGATGATAGCTGAGTAGGATATATTTGAGAGTGAATTTCGGAATAAAAGACGCATTGTAGTGACTGAATTATGAAATAAGGTTAGACATTTTTTTGTGTATATTTGCAAATATCGAGATTTTTTATTCGAAAATTTCTATACGATTTTGTTCTAAAATATTGATTCCTTATTAAAAAATGTATAGAAATGTTTATTTTAATCTTTGGTATCTTTCGGGCTTTGGTGCTTTTTGGTATCTTTCGGGTTAGATCGTTTGACTTATAGCTTCTAAATTTGGCTCATATGTACGTTGGAAGTTGGAAATACGCGCTGCGTATAAATTTTTAATTAGAATTTCAGTTATTAATAATTAATATGAATTCTGACATTTTTCCGCGATAACATGCAAAATATTTATAGCATAAAATAAATTTTAAACTGTTTTAAAATTCAAAACCTTGTGTGTGTGTTTAATGATACCAATTAAATAGCTCTGAAAATGTTTTCTAATTTTTAGCAAAATATATTTTTTACGTTATTTTCAACAATAAATTATATTGTTGCCCTGAAATCAGACCGTTTTCATTGTTTAATAGAATCTTTAATCCCCTGAACTTCTTCCAATAGCAAAAGAAATAGAAAAAGGATTCTTTTTAATAGCTATGTAGTGTACAGCAGAAAAAAAGTATATTACCGCCAAAGCTAGAACAATAAACAGAGAAAATATTTCATGGAAATTAATATATTTCATATTGGAGGAAAATTTTCATAAATGATTTTGTGAAAATGTTCTAGAGATAATCCAGACGATCCAGCAGCATGGAAAAAAGGGTAATGCTTTGAAAATGGGTAATGGGCATGGAAAAATGGGTTACATATAATGTTTCATCACTTTAAAATGTATATATTTTTGAAAGGCAAGCCAATTTCAAATATCGATTTTATTTTTAAAGTTCAGTAATTCAATAATAAATAGTTATTTTAATCTTTGAAAGAAAATATTTCATCAGAATTTATAATCTTGCGATATTAATAAAATGTTCACTTAATTTTTAAATTAATAAGTTAAGATTTTAGTATAAAATTTAGTTTTCTGACCTTGTTCCAAAAACAGATAATTTCATTTTATTTTAAAAGTTATCTTTAACAACTTTTATTAAGTGATGATATATAACTGACTATCACATTTTTCAGTTGGTTAAATCATAATTAAGGTTTAAAAGTTCAATAATTCTTTGACAGTAAAAAAGAAGAAGTTATATTTATTTTTAGAATAAAATCCATTTATGTGACATATTATACAAAATGCAGTTACAATTCTTTAAACATTCTGGCAAAGAAAAAAAAGATTCCTTAAGAAAGAGATGTTCTTTGAATAAATAAGTTTCAACACATTTTCCAAACTTGACGCCCAAGTTATGATCTAAATCGAATTCACGCATTCTCTGTGATGATCTTTAATTCCCAATGCAGTTAAAAGAAAACTCATCACATTTCTGTACATTTTTAACATTTAATCTCATAAAATGAACATTAATGGAAGAAAAAGGCTGATAGTTTGTAAAGAAATAATATCGTCTGCCACATAATTCAATTTTCCTGCACTCCGGCAAAAACACGTATTAAAATTCTGCGTCTAATTCTCTTGCTTCTATCTGAACGCAATGCATTTCTTTGAAATCCACAGACGTTTCAGCCGACCCACTCTCAATAAAGCAAATTAATAATATATGAAAGAACAACTCTCTCTCTCTCTGTTATCAAAATATTCGCAGCATAATTAATGAAGAAAATTCTTGCCCCCATGTTTTTGCCAAGGCATATACTCGATTCTTTAATGTATATATTCTAAAAATAAAAGGCGGAATGGTTTTGAATATTCAATGATGATTAGTCGAAAGCACTGCAGAAGTTACACGGTTAATTTTAATATTTTAGTACCTAATTTTCCATATAATATTTTTTTTGTTTTTATTTCTTATGGAAGTCGGCTCTCTGAAGAAATTAATGTACAGTGATTACAATTTGATTTTTATAAATCCTATTGAATAATAGGAGATATATTAATTTCAGTTGATGTTCTTAAATTTGCAAATTTTTATATTCTTAAAAAAGGATTAAAAAAACATTGAACCTAGTAAATATTATGGAATATAATTAGTTACCTATTTATGGTCCCTTAACAAATAACTAATTCCACTTATTTAATTCTGAAAAATACATTTTTCGAAATAAATAATTAATATAATAGATTTTTCCGCCTCTTAAGTTCATAATAGAGGTGAAAATAAAATGAGCCATAATCTTAATTGGTTTGGAAAAACTGATTCCTTTCTTGTACAAAATTTACAAGATTAAGATAGGGGTTGTTACTTATGAAGTAACGACAAGAAATAACAGGAACAAAATTTTGGATTGTATTAAATTACATTTTGAATGACTTGTATATATTTTTATATATTTAACTAGGGCTAGGTAAGGGTTAGGGTTGCATTAACTTAAAATGTAGCAAATATATATCAACGCAGTATCTGGTATGGAAAAGAATTAGGTACAAAAAAAAAAACGCTGTAAAGAGATTGTTTTTTTTCTAACCTTTATTGTAAAGAAGAATATAATACCCAGAATTTATTTTGAAACTTTATTGTTTGATTGATTAAATATAAAATTTGTTATTGTTAAATATATGTTAATTCATTGACTGATTTTATCCAAATTTAATAAGGATCTGCATTTATATTGAAAAAAATGTGCTAAATGTCATATATTTAACGTGCGTTTTTGAATTATAGTGTGTAAATTCTCAAACAAGGGACAATTTCACCGTTAGTTATAAACTGACAATTTTGATGCAGAAAACGAATAAAATTTTATTTGCCAAGCTCCTTCTGTTTCTTGGCCATCATGAATTTAAAAACATCTACCAATAGGCAGATCTGGTAAATTTCTAAAGTGTACATTATTACATTCATTACATACATTATTCATTCATTCAGATTTTTTATTTTTGAGATTACTACTGTCATAGCACGAATCCACATGTAGTCAATTCATTGACGGATTTCATCAAAATTTAATAAGGGATCTGTATTTATATTGAAAAAATGCGCTAAACTTCATATATCTGACGTGTTTTTAAATTGTAGTTTGTATATTCACAGAAAATAGCAGTTTTAACGTTAGTTATAAGCCTAGAGATTTTGATGCAGACTGCAAATCAAATTTTATTCGTTCAGCTCTTCCTGTTTTTTGATCATCATGATCAAAAAAACTTCTACCGAAAAGGTGCCAATCTGGTAAATTTCTAAAGTTTATTTTTGGGCGCATGACATTTTATGATGCGAATATTCATCCAAAGCTATAGATCAATTAATCTGTAGTGTTAAATGTAATAATTTTGTCAACAATTGAGATACGAAAAGTAATAAATTCTAATTCAACTTCGGTAACTAGCTGTTCCTCTATTATATTAATAGTGTTAATTTAGTCAAACAATTTTGATAAACTACATTTTATCAAATCAATAAAACTATTATTTTATACTTTTACAATAAAAGTTTTTTGCTGCTGTACAAGCGAAGTGTAAAAGTTAATTGGCAAATGTGGATTATAGATAATGCAGTACGATTATTACATCCTCTGCATACAGTAAATAACTTTTATTAAGGTTAAAATTAAATTTTGCCTTCGTTCTGGAAAAACATTTTAATTGAACATAGACTTGCAAAAAATATTCAAATCTTGCCTTAAAAGTATTAAAAAATGCATAAAAGCATATTAAAAATTAATAAAAATTCCTCTTTGTTTCTAACTTTAGCCCTACTTACATCCAAAGCCCTAATCATATAAGAATTTTTAATTCAGTAGCAATAATTGAATCACATCGTATTTCGTTAGACTTTAAGAAACTAACTTTAAGAAACAAAAATATTAAAACACATTAATATTTTTGCTGCGTTAATGTGTCTTCCTTTTAATGCAATAATTGAATAGAGGTGACAGTTTCTTCGTTGCCATTCTATACGGAGGTTGTAATAGATTTCGCAACGAAAATAGCTGTGTATTTTTAGACCCACCATTACTTAATGCACGGGCATTTTTTACCAAGCGATAGCAACTTAGAAAAGAGAATGTTTTATGATAATAGCTTTAAGGGAGACATTACTTAGGAAGAAAAAAAAATATTTTCTGAAACTTAAAAAATTTTTTCATCGGAACCTATTATGGTGTAAAGATTTATATGTGAAACGATATTTCCTTCCTTTTATTCGCTGTTAGAATTTTTATTTAAATTTAGTTGTTTCTGGAATAGAATGTTAAAACACATATAATATTGTTATGAGGTTAAAAATAAATGCATACATTAATGAGGAAAAGACAATTCAATTATGCACTATTAACCCCCTATAGTGGACAACATATTTGTCGGAAATACTGATTATCTTGGACTTCAGTTAATATTTTATGTATAATTTCACGTTCGTTATTCCTTCAATTAAGTATTTTTAAGTATCAAATTGTGGAGGATATCAAAAGTGTGTTATTTTAATAGTTTTTCACCTGTTCTGCTTATTGTATACATGAACTTACCAAATGATATCATAATGTTTCCATAATATCATAGTGCCTTTAGAAACTTAAGTAATTGGCGAATATATTTAACTAAAGAAACAATAATCTGTAGACGAAAAGAAAGAAAATTATACAATTCATACTTGGTAAAACAATGAAAATGGTTTGAATTTCATTACAATACTGAAATTTATCGGTAAAAATTTTACGAATCACTTATTCATAATTTTTTGGGGGTTCGTCGCTGAAAATGTGAAGTATCGCTTTATTTTTAACTAATAAAGATTTTAAGAATTTCGTCCCAAAATATATATTTTCAACCTCCAAAATGTAACAAATTTGGTAATATCAGGTCAGGTTTGATTCGTATATCACGTATTTGTCCATACACATTATTGTAAAAATTCCTTTTCCAGAAGAAAAGTTTTGATTGAAACTTAATTGTAAATTCAATTAAACTAATTTAAGAATAAACTAATTATTAAGACATAATGTCCCTCACATTGATTGAAGGATTATCTCACCGACTGATATGATAGAACTTTCTCGAAATAGCAAAGGGTGGTACAT
The DNA here is from genome assembly GCF_947563725.1 of Argiope bruennichi. NCBI lineage: Eukaryota > Metazoa > Arthropoda > Arachnida > Araneae > Araneidae > Argiope > Argiope bruennichi. Next base: position 53,002,166 of record NC_079159.1, on the reverse strand, counting down.
CCTGGAGAGGGAAGATAAGTGTTTGAAGTTTATAATTCCTTCTTCACATGTCCGTGAGTATGATAGTAGAATACGATAGTCCGTACACGATTGATAGTAGAATAAATTTCAAATATAAGGACATGGGAACAAATGCAAAGAAAAATAGTATTAACAAGAAAATATACAAATACAAACAATAATGAAACAAAATAGCTGACATACCAATAGAAACATACAGTAAATGATATAAAATAATTGAAGAAGCATGATCAAATAAAAATAAAATACTCTAATTACAAATACAAAAGTATATATGCAAATATATGTAGGCAATAAGGCAACTCCCCCCTCAAATAAATACATTTCATTAAATTAATATTAATCAAAATTATTTATAAAATTTGAAACATGTGTGAATAGGCGTACCGAAATTTTTTCGTATACTTCTTAATAAATGTGATTCCTCTTTTCCATAGTGCGAAAAGTGGGTTTTAGACAAGGAGACCACTAATACTTATATTTTTATTTCTCCCGTATCGATCAGGATAAGGTAGAAAGATAAAAACACTTGAAGACTATTCCTCCTCCTCCCGATTACGAATCTTATATAAAGGGATAAATTTGTACACTTAGCTTTTTGGCATTTCATAGCATATTGAAAAAAACAGATTAGGCCGGGATAGCCTGGTAGGTAGGGCATTGGATTCGCATCTCTTAGGTTGTGAGTTCGAACCCCGCCAGCCGAAGACTCTCCGTGTGTGTGTGTGTGTGTGGTGGCTGGTTCACGTATGTCTGTCTTGGTCTTTATGTCGAGAGTAATACCACTGGTGCAGGGAGAGATCGTTCTTTGTGAGAGGTGATCGAGGGGGCTTCTCGAGGTGATCTTTGGGGTAGAGATTCTTGGGGTAGCGAGGTGATCATACTCTCTTTCAGGCCCAAATTATGATATCTTGGTGAATAAATGAAATGCATGAATGAAGTCAGCCATGTAAAATGGGTTGTGGCGCATGAGCAGCTAAGTTGTACACTTGGCTCTAGTTGGCGCTACAGAAAAAACAAGAACCGCTCATTCGGCTTAAATCGCTGATAGATAACTATCAGCGGGCTTGTAAAACTCCGTGAGTCGCAACAACACAAAACAACAAAAAACGGATAATACTTTCTAGTTGTTTTCAGTTCCGACAATTAAAATTAAACAATGACACAGGTCTACAATTTTAATGCGAAAATCAATACCTCGAATTTCAATTATTTACACTCATTTGTTTTTGCGATGGTTGAGTAATTGCGTTTATATGCATTTGAAAAGACGGCCAACTTTAACTGAATTTATTAAAATTTGATATTGAGCGCATCATTTTTTTTCTTCTAGAGGAGAAAGTCCCTTTTTTTTTCTTTTTCTTTTTACATCTTCAAAATTACTGTGTTTACTTTGATAAACAGACAAATAGTCAAAATTCCTGTTCTTGCATTTCGCCCAAAATTTTACAGGAATCTGCAAATTTGGTAAAAGAAACATACATCAAATTTTGTTTATCTAGCTCAAATCATTAGTGAGTTATCGTGTTGACAAACTGATAGACATAATTCCAAATAAATATTTCGACTCAAACAAATCTAAAACATGGATGTATATCAAAATCTCGAGGTAAAATATTTTGACGATTACATTAATTTATGTTTGTATATTTCATATACGAAGAAAATTCCATGCTTAAATATTTTCATTTACGAGTTTTATACAGTAAAATTGTTTTCTCAACATACATTTAATTATTAAAATTTATATGTTATTCTTTTAAAAGCTTATTCTGATCTAAAATTTAAATAAAATTAAATTGATATACTTTCATAAATTAGTTAATCGAGTTATTTAATAAATGTGCATTTTAATGCTAATTTACTGCACAGAATGGCACAGTCATTAATTTTTAATGGAACCAGACACTTCTTTAGAGCGAGAAAACTGCTTCAATCTTTTAATTGTAATCCGATCCCCAAAAGGAATGAATTAAATCGCCAAATGCAGTCCTTTCTCTAAAGTGTGGCTCAACTGAGTGTGGCAATTATTTTAATTCAACCAATAACCTGCTGTTATTCGAGCTAAATCAGCCAATCACTTCGAAACGTCGTCATTTTGAAATTACCCATCCTTCATTTTGGTAATTTGAAGGCAAATGAACCATCAAAACGATCACTAGAGGATTTTAAATGTGAGTGACTGTGCTTTGCCCCTAATTACTTCAATCAAGCGAAAGACTTTGGCTGAAAGCACTTGGCGAAAAGGCACGAAATTGAATAATTTTCTGAGAGCTATGACTTTTCTCTAAGAGATAACTGAGACTTTGAAATAAATATTGTAGGTAATGGGCAATTTTTCACCCACTTTTGTAATTCCGTCGAGTAATTAGAGTGATACTAATGAATTGACTTCTAAATAAATGAATCTTTACATTAAATATGGCATTGACACTAAATATGTGTTTCGTTAATGTCTCGGGTAATAAAGACCGAAACACAAATGTTGTAGGAGGATAAGGAGATTGAAAATTTTTCACGTTTCTAAAGAGGGGAGGGTCATTTTAGCAAGTACGTTTGCAATCCAAGTTTAAGCAGGTGTTAAGTGTGAAATTGATGATTTGTAAATTACATTTATTACATTTAAAAATCAAATAAATGCAATAGAAGATATGGTATTCAAAATTACCTTTATTTTGTCTTCGAGTAGCCGTATTTTGCGACCAAACTTTTGCAGAGAATATTGGTTTTCTCAGATGTTAAACTATTAATATGAATGTGTCCATTCAAAATTTGACAAGATTGTAAAATGAAACAACTTAATGAAATCGCTCAATTACAAATCAATATACCTACAAATTAAAAAGTGTATACGCTACGAAATAAAAGCAGAAGTAATTCCAAAGTAGTAATTGCTGAATTTGAAGAAATTACCCATCTTATTTTAATATGACTAAAGAAAACGAATTTCATCAACATAACAAGGCAGAATCTTGGCCTATCTCAAAGTTTATTTTTCTTTTATTGGTTGATTGTTTTCAAACTTTTTAGGAATATTTTGTATTTAATAATAATCAAATACAAAAAGGAAATGCTTTGGACTTATAAATCTACGAATTTTAATATTATTAATTATTTCTTTAGGAAAGAGAAAAGAAATAATTGATTCTTTCATTCAATTAGTCATTTGTTGTTATGTGAACCAAATTAGTCAATATCGTTTTGAGATTAATGACCCTTTATTTGAATAATTGGAATCCAAAAGAAATATCAAGATATAATTTTGGGTTTTAAATAACAAAGATTGAGTTTTGCTCGTAATTATCAATTTGGCTTAAAACACTTGGCCAATAAGCACAAGACTATCACATTTCTAAGAATTATGAGTTTTCTCTACGAGTTGTTTTATTTTTATAATCTAGTAAGAATTTTTCTAGCTTTTGTATTGTCTTCTAGAAACACGAATACTTGTGAAATAGTAATAATTTCTAAATAAATAAATTTTTAGCAAATTGTAAAATTTACAGTTATTGTTAGTTTTGCTAAAGTATTGAGGAAACAATTCTTACATGCCTTGGAGCAATGGAATATTAATCTAAAGGCTTCAAATTAAAGAAATTTGTCAGACTTCAAATTAGGTGAGATAATTATAACATTCAAAGAATCACAAACGAATGACATTAATTTCTACCTAATGCATATTTTTTTTATTTTCTTACAGGTATGAATAATTTAATTTTATTAAAAATTATTTCCTATAAAAACATTTTATATGAAAAATACATAATTGTTTTAATACGAAGAAAAGCATTGAAATAACTAGAGATGTTTTACAAATTTTGTTGTTGTTTCTGATGAGGCTTGTCATATTCAAACCCACTTTCAATAATTTAGCGAATTTAAGCAGAAATTTTTGCGTCTCCATTTTTTAGTAGCTTTATCTAGGGGCAAGAGCACGATTCAGTTACTCACATGTCACAACCCTTTTTACGGGACGGACTTCATTCATGCAATTCATTCAGTCAACCACAGATCGTAATTTAGACCTGAACCAGAGAACGATAACCCCTGATTCAGTACCCCCAGTGGTATTACTCTCTACATGGTTGACTTTGTGACCACAACAGATTTATGCGTGCGCCAGTCACTATCAAAACGGAGAGTCTTTGGCTGGCGAATTCAAACTCACAACCAAAGGAATGCAAATTCAATTCCCTACCAACCAGACTATTCCTGCCTTCGCTGTTTTACAGTTGGTTTTAACTATCTGAAATACACACATTAATCTTCAGAACTGATTTCTCGCAAAAATTGTCTAAAAAGAAATGCACAGGTACTGTTTATGGTATGTCATTTTATTTAAATTTTATTGGATGGAAATTTAAAATAATGAATCAAATAATATTGGGTATTCAAATTATTGATAATGCTTTAAATTTATTTATAGTCGCTAATTTATTAAAAAAAATGCCTCTATAATAATCAGATAAAAATTTGTTCTTTTAGTGTTAATATATATCTGTTGAGAATTATACTATTATAATTTTTGAAAAGAATTGTGAGTATATTAAAATAATAATTCCTTTGGACTTGCATCATCACTTTTCTTTGTTTCATACCTGCACCTACGGACCTACAAGGAAAAAAAAAATCAAACACCTACAAAACAATCTATAAAATGCTTTTTAAATCCTCAAAGATTCTTTCATAACACTTTCAAATATAAAATATCGCATGTCTATCACTACACTTTTAAATCATATTGAAGAAAAAGTTTCTTCAAAAGGAATTTAAGTAAGTTCGAAAATATTTCACAAAAGTTTACTAGACTATTTTAAAGAGAAGAGTAAAGTACTTCTTTAATCCTTTCGTATTTGTCATCTTATCATTCGAGTTTGAAGCTTACTGGAAGAATGGAAAGCAACACTTAGGATAATGGGTGGAATCTTAAAGGAAGTAGTATTTCTTTTGTCAAGCGTATATCTGTTGTAAACCCCATTTATCAAACTGAAAGCAACAGATCCAAGATCATTGTATGCACATTATTTGGTTAGTGGAATAGCAATGCGCTGTTGCCTTATATGGAAGACATCTTACAGGAATTTAAGCCGGTTCTCGCTAAATAAACATGACTTGTATCTATTGTTAGTTTTGTTATTCTTGAATTCCCTGTATACGTAATTTCAATCGAAAGTTCATTGACTTGACATCATCTAATCTAAAGGATAAATGTCTTGTATTACACTGAACTTTCTGTAGTAGATGAATTTTTTAATTAAAAATGCATCACAAAAAAATTTCTTTAAATAGGAAACACATATATTCGTACAATAGATTTTATTTAGATGTTCGCTTCCATGTATAGAATTTTTACAAATTCTTATATAGAAAATTTAATTCTCTCATTCCTAAGATCATTCAAGTACCACAAAATACGGTAACTTTCTTTACAACGATCGTTTATCTTACAAAGATAATAAAAATTCCCTACTTCTTTAAAATCTTCAATGCCAACCCATGTTGCCAAGTGTTTGATATAAAAAAAGTAGGCCATCACATATTTGATATTTACTAAGAAAATATGGGCCCAAATTTGTTTTGTGAGTTCTCTGAAAATCTCCCTGTTACTAAGCGCTATGGGAGAGTATATCTATCAAACACGTCACGCACCTTGGGTATTCAAACAGTCACGTTTTAGGGGAGAAATTTCGCAATGATATCCAGACATACCGTCAATGGGCTTTTAAAGGGCTGAAAATTACAATAATGTAAATTATTCAAATCCTAAATAAATAAAGAATAATGTCCAGTCCCCAAAATTGATTTTATTCGACCCAATTAATATAACCTATATAACCTTAAAATACATTTATTACCATTTCTTGTCCCAATTCGGAATGGAAGAATTTCGGTTGGCACTAATTTATGACGTTTGAAGAGAAACAGAATACTATTCTTAAGTTTTTTCAAATTAATCTATATACGTCTTAGTCATAACTATGGAGGAAGAGAATCATTATTGTTGATATAGCGTTTTAATATGCCCCTTCAAATCGCCAAAGATGCCAAGTCATCAAATTTACGAATGAAAATAATTACCTAGGCAAACATTACTGTGCCAAAAGGTTGCCAAAAAAACGGCCTCTCTTGATTGTTTGGGTAATAGTGAGAAATTCAAAAGGCATATTAAAGTAGAATTTACTTAAAAACTTCTTCAGTATCAGAGAACTGAAAAGAAAATTTAAGACTCATTTGAATTCTTTATGCATTCCTTGTATTTTTAAATATCATAAAAAATGAATTATATTTATTGAAATATATCAATACTAAAAATAAAAGATATATATTTTTGTAAGATAATGCAATTTTGAAGTAATTGTTATTGAAATAATGGCTTCTGGGGAGAAAGAATTTCAAATATTTGTTATTCTTTTCGAAATATATAATCCACTTGTAAAATTTAAGTATTCGAATATTCTAAATAATCTTAATCTTTATCTTTATAAAATTTTATGCATTGAGTTCATGGAATTCTGATCTCTGTTTCAGGTATTTTCAACTAACTGGAGTCAATTTCCTTAACTCAATGAGAACAAATTTTTTTTTGGTAACAAAATCATTTATTCTTGAAATATTAGATCATCTACTTAACATCATTCCCGTTCAATTCCATTTATTAAAATGCATTCAAGGGAAAAAAACCAGTCTTTAAAAGAACACCTATTATAAATTTTTTATTCTTTTCCATATTTTAAATGTTTTCTGGGAAAAAAATCTTTGAATATTTTCTATAAACCAGCGGAAGTGATCTCAACTAAACTTTCTCATATTCTTTCTAATAAATTTACTTGTGTGTTTTTAATAGCATACGATTGACGAACAATAGTTCTGAAGGATCCTTTTAGTGTGCGATCTTTTGCGATTAATTATTAAAATATGATTAAAACATAAGTGCCAGGAAACCAAACAAATATTTTTTACGCTATTTTATCAAATGATTGAAATTAAAATGCACATAGATTGTAATTGTAGATACAATTGCGAACATCAAATTCACGTAACTGAATCATTGAGTTTTTCATTTATACATGTTTGTGATAGTACAGACCGACAGACAATCAATTCCTTCCTGGGTATGGCTTCAAATTTGAAATATATTTACACTTAGACGTTAAATTTGTATACAAAATTTTATATATCTAGCTTTCTTTGTTTTGTAGTTACCGTGTTAACTTGTATTTGGATAGCTGGACAGACAGACAGACTTCCTTAGAATGAATTTCATTCAAAATTTGTTGAAAAATTTATAAATTTGACGCAAAGACCATGTACCAATTTTCGTTCGTCTAGCTAAAAGCATTTTTGTATTATTGTATACACAAATAGATATAATTCCAAAAACAAGCTTGTGTGAACTCGAGGGCTTTGTAGAATTCGTATACTAGAAAGTAATAAAGAAAAGTAGAAATACTCATCGGTGCAAATCGAACAGGAGATTCCATTTTGAAATATATCCTGAAGCATTTCTTTCCCGCCTTAATCCTTTCGTATTTGTCCTCATATCTTCCGAATGCAAAGCTTACAGAAGAAATCGAAAGTGGCACTTTTAGGATAGTGGACAGAATCTTAATGGCAGACTGTAATAAAAGGAAATAATCTGCCCTTTTGTTAGGCAGATATCTTTTGGTAACACCATTTGTTGAACTTTGCCTAGGTTCTTTGAATGTGCATTATTTGGGTCGTAAGGATGGCAATGTGTTATTGCATTTTTGTTGAAGATATCTTGCATAAACTAAAGATAGCTTTGCTAAATAAACATGACCGAGATCTATTGATAGAGCTATTTTCCTTGAGCAGTCTATTTTTTAAATAGATTAAGATTTTTTGAGTCAATTCGATGTTTTGTTGAGCTTTATTTTTCATTTTTGAAAAGATTTAACTGAAAAATTAACTATCGTTGACTTTGTTCATTGTTTAAATTGAAATGGTTGTGTAAACTAATTTGGGTTTGATCTTAAAAATTGAAGATGGAAAAGGATCATGAATTACAAATTAGACAAAAAGAGATAATGTCAGAGATATCAACTAATATCTTATCATGTACAAGCACTTCTGATCCTGTTAATTTGAAATCTAATTTTTCCTTGTGTCTGGTTTTATGTCATACTTTACATTTCTCTTTATCTTTCACATTTCTCTTTTTCTCTCTTCTCTTTTACATTTCTCTTTTTTCTCTCTTTCTCTTTTACATTTCTCTCAAAAACCATGGGCCATAAATATATGGTTATTTCAATACCTTTTATGTAAGAAACAGGAATCTTATTTTCTGTAATTCGTCCGGTGGTATCCGAACGTACTCTCGAGGTTAGCAAAATCTCTATCAATTTTACATTAATATAACATACTGAATTCATTCCTGCTCTTCCTTTCGGTCTAAATATTCAGACATACATAATATATAAAGAAACAAGTAATCAAAGGTGAAATGTCACATATAAATGACAAGACCAAATGCTAAATTTCATTTGCCGAATAAAATTCGGAGTTGTGCTATTATTGCTTTTTTTTAGAATTTACATTTTTAAATCATCGATTGCTCATATTCGCGAAAATATATGTAATGTTATTTTAATTCTAATTTCAATTTAATTAATTTCCAAGATTTTAACTTAATTTAGCCCATAGTAACTTCATTCTAAAATATTATCTTATTTCATGATCGAATTCCACTTTCGGTTTAATTAATTCCTCTGTAAAACTAATGCGCATCAGTACTACGTCTCAAATGAAAGTGATCCCTTCGGTGCCCTGAAAAAGGTGTCAAAGGTCACCACGGGCATTGAATTGGCGCGTGTCCAGAAATCCTATATTATATAAGACTAGTGATCATTTGTTTCGCGCTCTTCTTTACTTCGGTTTTTGTGCCACGTTGCGTCTGCTTTAAATAAATTGATTTTCCTGAGATGGATATCAAAGATTAAATAAAACAAAATTAAAAATACAAAGTCTCTTAATTGCTTGCAAAACCTGCACTCTGCAGCCAAAATATTGTTACATATATATACCTACAGAAATTCAACACTTCGACGTATTTCGTGCAAACTTTCATATAGATCTAAAATCGTATTGATAAAATAATATGATATGCTTTATTGTACTAACATTATGTAATTTCGATTGTCATGCTTTTATACACTCGGACAGATGGGCAGACATTGCATAGACGGTTGAAACAACTGTAAGTCAGGTCAGAATAGGAAGATAGAGGGTCCCCACGAATTTTTAGCTTTTTGTTGTTATGTTACTGACATAGACAAAAAACATAAACATGACTTACAGAATAATTGACCAAAACACTAATATACAAATTAATCAAAACGAAGCACATCATGGTGGTATACCACAACCACTAAGCACGTTCAGCTATATATACATTTGATTCGAATCTAAAATAATCTTTTTAAATAGATGGCAAAATTGTTGCAACGGATTTCGTTTGAAATTCGATTGAAAACTACAATCCATTTTAAAGCTCACTTACCAAATTATCTAGTTCTTTGTATTTTTGAGGAGCTGCAGTCGCAGATAGACATATATAATAATTTAAACCCAGTTACGCTTGTAGGATTTATAGCGAATTTCATGACTGAAACTTTTGTTGGTTCTGTGCTTTTTTCTCTATAAATCATATTCGAAAAAATAAAAGCAAATGTTTAATGAAATCGTTTGATTCTTCAGAAAATATTCCTTTCTTGCCATTCTGTTACTTCATTCCTAAAAAAAAACTGAAATATCTTGGCTTTCCAAACTGACTTACAAATTACTTAATATATTTCATACACCTAAAACAAGTTAAGCAAATGATCCTTGAATTTTTCCGATTCATTTAACAAGTCACCTCACGTACTCGTGTTTAACTGACACATTATTCTTCCGCGTAACTGTCTCACGCAATTTGCGCCAGTCTGAACGCCCTGAAGGTTAAGTCATTTACTGGGAGACAAATTCACAATGCATGCGGGATTTCATTGTCATACGAAAACAACGAGACCACATTAACGACCTGTCAGATGCTCCAATGCCTCATTAAACACCCCTCTGGAGAGTTTTAAATATTATTCAAAGCTTTAATTTGATAGTTATTCGAATTCGAGAACTGTCATCGGTCTCAATGCTAGAATACTTGATAAAATGACACTGGTGAGCTGTAAATCTGAAATGCTGTCAGATTTTTATAAAGTGAAAAATAATGATCAATTATGAAAAATGGAATAGAAAATGTTTTGAGATTCATCCTTTTGAGACATTAAATACATTATACATTAACCAAGTTAATAGGGGGGAAAAGAATCAAACTTAAACCAAATAAAATAAGAATCTGGCCAGAAGACTTTCTCAAGGGTCATCCTCAGGCAGGGATTCAAAATAAGGGATTTTTTTTCTGTGAGGAATCCAGGCTTTTGTCCAACAGTATTGACCCCTCGTGAGCAAAAAATCTTCTGAAATTAGACCTAAGAGATACACCATTTTTACAGAAAAGAAACAAAACAATAAATTAAAAGAATACTACCACTAATAGGCAAAAATACAATAACATAAAATAACCATATAATAACTCTCATAACCAATTAAAAACAAAAAGAAAAGAATCATACCAGCAACAAGCATTTTTTATTTTTTTAAAAAAAAGGTGTCTCATTCTTGTTTTCCGCGCCCTAAACTGTTTTTGCTAAAGCCATTGAAGATAAAAAGGATTGGAAGGTCTCAGTGCCATCTATTGAGTTAGTTAATATGCAACGGAAAATCTATTTTTATTTTAAGCAAAGGATTGATCCCAAATCATTTCTTTTTTTATTAAAGTATTAATATACTTTTTCTGCTTTTTTACTTTTTTTAGTTTTTAGTTTGGTTCCGAAATAATTTTTTAGTTTCGATTCCGAAATAATTTAGTTTCGTTTCGGAATTTTTTTTAAATTTTAGATTGTTTTAATAATAGGTTTTAATTTCATAATAATTTGGTTACTATATATTATGTGTGTGTAAAATGATATCTCTTAACCTAATTTAAATCCTTACTATTTTCCTAATTTTTATCTTAATTTAGTATATACTTTCTATTATTCCTGATCCAATTCCCTCTTTTTTGTTTTAATTAATTCAACATGCGCTCTAGAAAGCCGCTGGTCTCAGCATTTTCCCACGATCCGAGTGAAGGGATAAAAATCCTTAATGTTTACAACATCCTTTGAAAGATACTTAAGATTCCCTATCCTAAATTCACATGTGGCACAAAAATCCCTATAAAAATGCCATGTTAAAATCACTGAAGGGAAAAATATCGGTATCTTCTGCTCTTTTGTTGTGATGTAGACTGACGTATTTCTTACAACTTATTCTTTGTACATAAATTATACCACCTGTGGAGAAATAAATTAAAGTTTTAAAATTTCAAAACTTTCTTCTATTCGGTCACACAAAACACACACACACACACACACACACACACACACACACACACACACACACACACACACACACACACACACACACATACACACACACATACACATGAAAATACTGTATGCTAAATTTAATCCATCTAACTCTTTGAGTGTTTTAAATTATCGTGCTCGTACAGGGGCATGAAAAAATAAATAAACTAGTTGCCTACCAACAGATTTCAACTAAAATATGACAAAAAATGCAATTTTAGTGTAAAGCACACATATTAAATCCCACTTATGATGGGTGTGCTACAATAACATGATGCGTTTAATGTGCAGTCTTAATTCTCTATTCAGTGGGCAGAAACTTCTATTGCACAGTGTATTGCAACAAAAGAAATGATCCTTGAAACTTTTGTTGCACATTGTATTGTAATAAAAGCAAATGATCCTTCAAACTTTTGTTGCACACTGTATGGGTATGCTCCATTGAGCAACTTTTATATGCAATATAACATACTCATTTAATTCATCCTGTACATCTTCTTTTCGAAAAATTGGGCCAAATGAAAGAAGAAATAAGAAAGATGGAAGATAAATCAATTATACTGATATCCAAATGATATATCAAATTTCGCATTTGGGTTTCAGAATATTCATGTTGTTTAATTCATATTATATAAATATAGACTAACCTTGAACCTTTGGTAGATATGCTCGAAAATTTGATCCGAATTAAAAATCTATTCTTAAAAGAATTTCCAAATTCCATCTTCCTTGTATTATGCAGTTTTGGGGTGGATTCTAGCACAGCCCACCTCTTGGCCTCTTTTTGAATTCTCGACAAAAACTAGTGGCGATAACGTCGCCAATGTGGCACCATAGATGGAATTTTTTACTTACTTTTATTTATTTTATTTTTTATTATATTTATTTTTATTATTATTTATTATTATTTTATTTTATTATTATTTTATTTTATTATTATTTATTATTATTTTATTTTATTATTATTTATTATTATTTTATTTTATTATTATTTATTATTATTTTATTTTATTATTATTTATTTATTATGTTTATTATATTTATTTTATTTTATTTATTATTATTTCTGGCCTTCAGGTATGGTTTTTTAATTGAAAAATAATAATAGCAAATATTCAATTAGTAGTCAACTTGGCGAGATTTCAAATAAGTCGCCAAGAGGTGGGCCCATCTAGGATTTTACCCAGTTTTGAAACACCAATTGCATATGCACCTAGAAAGACAATCAGACAGTCTATATTTTGATAAATTAGATTTAGAATATTGTTGAAATGTGTAATTTGATAGTGAAATATATCTTTAATATCACATTTGTCGAATAAATTTCATTTTTTAATTATCAGGCTATCGGATATGTATATATATTAGTTGAAAATGCATTTTGTTTCTTTCAAAATGTACAAATTTACCAAGAATTTGTCACATTTTTTGATGATTGATATTTTTTTTTTTGAAAAAGTAACTAAATTTAAATTCTTTATGCTTGAATTCTGAATTTTATATTACTTACTTTTTTTTTTATAAAACTAAATGACAGAAAAATAAAATCCAGACCATCGAGTTTTTTTAATTTGTTGACTAAAATTAAATTTAAAATATAGTAATTTAAACTTGTCAAATAAATTTTTCGAAATGTATTTCCTATTAAAACAAGTCTAATACTTTTCGACAGATGCAAATATAAATACATAACAAAGCAATCACGCATTGCAATGCTGCCATTGAACAATCCTAGTTACAAATGCTACTTGCTTAGCTTTATTGACTTGGTGCAATTGATATTTACAACGTGGGTTAACCCTTGAAGTGAGCCAAATCCATTCATACCTTAAAGCCCTCTGTGGGAGTGAAACGGATCACATCGAATGGCAGAACTTGATTAATGTTTAATCTAAAGCACATGACTCGCAATGGATACTAGGACATAGGTTTGAAATTACAAACTGCCCTAATTACGACTCTCTTGATACCATAGCATTTGTTCGCCATACTTAACTACACACGGTATTTAACTTTCAGTATGATTAGAACTTTTATACTGCATAATCATGGAATTGTAAGTCATGTTCTTAATCTCGAAAGCTACGATTAGTTCTTTAAAATATTATTCTGCGATTGATCATATTTGATTGATGGAATATTTGAATTGATGGTACATTTAATTCGGTAGAAATAAAATTATTATTTATTACTATTATATATTACTATTATATAATACTAATATTAAATAATTGAATAACTGTGAGGTAGAAAAAGAAAGTTCGGCTGCTATCATTACATTTCTTTTTTAAAAATTTGGAATTCAACATCAGAATCAAAAATTCTACAGAGAAATGAAATCATTTGTTGAAAATAAAAATCATTAAATCCTTGTGGAAAATATATATATTCATATTCCTTTCTCCTATCCTAAGAAATTGTTCAATATTTTTACTGTTAGTCAAGATTAAACAGTAAAATGTTACGCAACCTATTAAAGACAATTTTCTAAAGTTAAATTATTTAAAATACCATAAATAAAAATGATTACATTCAGATATAAAATATTGCATATTTTTATGCAATTTTTGATATCAGAATTTAATCATTTTGAATTTTATACTTAATGCTTTTGATAATTGGTCCAAATATTGTTTAAGAATTTGTGTCAACTTTCAAACGAAATTGTGTTTGATCATTTGGAATAAAATGATTGAATCGGACGAGCTGCGTAAAATTTGTAGTTTGACAAGAATGTTCGAAAAATCCATTAAACTTTACGTAGTGAGGTAATTATGGAGATGCTAAAAGTAATTATTGTTCCATTAATTAATTAAAACCTTTTAAGGATTTTAATTTTTGCTCAACATCAAAATCATATTATACCTACTGTAAAATTAATTTATGCACTAGTTAGTCTTGTGAAAGTTTATTTAAATTATTTAAGAATTCATAATGATAATTCAGGTCGGATTTTACAGGCAAATTAACTTTGCATTGTTCTTCTATAATATTTTGCATAATGTATAGTATATATATTTGTGAAATTTTTATTTTTTGGATATAATATAGCCGTGTTCTTAAAGCCATATACATTGTTGTTAAAATTTAACTGACACTGTTTCAATTTTTTTAAAAATTGAATTTTTAGGGAACAAAAAGAGAAATGTGATTGAGTATTTAATAATATTATACATAACGACGAATATTGTATAATATTGTAGTACAATATTGTACAATATATGTGTGCTGCCATGGAATAGAAATTAGTGTAAATTGAGTATGCTATATCCACAATATGTAAAAAGTCTTATCCATTTATTTCATATTCCATATTATCCATTATTCCATATTATCCATATTCCATATTATCCATTATTCCATATTATCCATATTCCATATTATTCATTATTCCATATTATCTATATTCCATATTATCCATTATTCCATATTATCCATTTATTCCATCCTATTCCATAGGCTTTGCATTATTAGTTCGAATAGGTGATGCTAATAAACTGTAGGTATAATTCAGTTAGAAATTTCGGTTATTATTCCAGATTGTAGTTTAGTACAGTTTGTATTTTTTCAAGACATTCAGCAGCAAATCTGCCATTCTGAGAACAAATTTCTTTGTTAAAATAACAAGATTAGAACTAAATATATCAGTCATTTATCAAATATGTCAGTCATTTTGACAGTTAGCAAAAGAATTTATAAACTTAAATTTTAGCACCAACGGTATGTTCTATGATAAAGTATGATAACATATATATAACATATACAGTAAAACAACATAACAGTATACAGTAAAACAACATAACAGTATATAGTAACATATACAGTAAACATATACAAATAACATATACAGTAAAAAAACATATCAAATAATACATTAGTCATTGCTGCATTATTTGAAATATATAAAATATAAACTTCGTACTTAATATAATATTCTAAAATCGTAGCCTTTCTAAGCAGGTAAATAATTTGATATATATATATATTTTTAATTTATGAAGTTACCATACTTTTCAGACATTCGTAGAATTAAAATTGTTTATTTAGTATGAATGAAGTAATCGAGGAATTTGTAATGAATATTATTTACTAAGGTTTAATTCTTTCTTGTGTACCCAGCATAAGTATTTTTTACAAATTAAACCTCAGCCTCAAGATTTAATTCTGGTGACCCGTTTTGAATTTACAATATGTCAACTTTTTTTTATTAATCCATGGATAATAAATCACGACTAATTAATGAACTGATCATATTCAATATATCAATTTTTAATATATTTATGATTTTTTGGAGACACATAGGATACCAAACTGACAGAGTTAAAACAAAAGTTAAAATAAACAGTAAAGGAAGGAAACCTTAGGAGTTATAAAGTATCTGAGTTTAAAGATATTGATGCGATTTTTCTACATTGCTACAGAAAATCACATTTAAATTATTTCTGTAAGCTATATTCTGTATAGAAACTTATCATTGAATTTTTCAACATTCGTAAGTTATTAAAATTATTTATTTTTTTAATTTTCCTGAAATAATTTTAAGCATTTCTTCCCATATTTCTAGTCAAAGATTTTTTTTAAACAATTTGTTTCAGACTTTTTCTATTCAGACTTGCATCAGACTGTTCAGGAAAGATCTGTTCCCTCAAGAAATGAGAATGGAACGAGACTAATCAGAAGCCGTAGTCTGTAATGAAGAAAAAATAATTCTCCTTCAGTGTATGGTTTCCAAAGTAGAATAATCTAAGAAGCAGAATCCATTTTATCATCACTGTAAGAAATTCATCCACACTATTGAGTCACATCTTAAGAGAAAATAGCATATTTCACCTAACTAAACTTTTGATTCGAATCTTGAGAGAAAATATATATTTATATTAGTAAAAGCCAGTAACGTATTTTTCCATAAAATATTACAATGAAATTAAAATAATAGATCTCAAGAAACAGTGGTATGCAAAAAGAGGTTGAGGTCATTTCCTGAACAAATGATTGGGAAATATCACATTCATGTCATACTTACACATACAATTAATTCATATCCAAATATTTAAAAGGAATGCGATATAATCAATCAAATACTCAATGGTGAAATCCTATGCCTATTGTTTCTAATATCTGAGAAATTCCCTTCTATTCGTATAATTTTGGATTTTTTATCTGCTTTACTCAGAAAAAATAGATATTTATTTATAGGATTTCACTTCTAGGTACAGATGCTTTTTGTCATATATTCCAGAGACTCAGGCGATCAAAAGATTTTGTGTAAATAGAGATGAAGTTTTCAACAAACAGTCTCTTCAACTACAAAAGCTGAACGCATTCGCGACAAATGTCGAAATACTTCAGATCTTTATAGCTGCATGAACACAAATGTTTATCAAAGCATTTTTATGTAAGAAACGACAAAAAAGAAAAAGATTCTTGTTGTCATAACGTTCAATACATTGCAGCAGATTTAGTGAAACTAATTCCATTCCAATGAGGTTATAAATACTTTATTAAGGCAATGTTGTGACAAACAATCTGCACAGTGGAATGCAAGTTCGTAGTTTCAAACTTTTGTTGAAGAAAATCTGCAGTTGCGACAATGAAGAAAAATTGGACGTGATCCCATTTAAAATTTTTAATGACCTTCTTCTCGATAGTATGACTTCTAATCAAAGTGATTATTTCAGATTGATAAGCTAACTATCGACATAACATATTGCAAAGTCTTAAATTCACTTGCCGAAGCAAGTCATCAATTGAGACAATGAAAAAAAAAATGGTGCTGTTTCCCCTAGAATTTTTAATGAACTTCCTTATGAAGATATGATGCCTGGTTAAACTGATTCTCTCTAGTTGAAAGGAAGTATAAAATTTAATATTAATATGCATAAGAGTTGTGTAAAAGCACCCAAAATTATTTTTATTATTAAATTCACTTTCCTTTTAGATTGAAATTTTGAGTGATGCGATTTTTACTTTCTCGCATGCGAAGTATTATAATCGTTGAAAAATTCGAGAGTGAGATTTCAAAGAAGCTCCACATTTCAGAGCATCCTGATTGTGTAAAATAAATTTTTGGTATAATGTCTGCCTGTTTGTGAACATGATGAATCAAAAACACTTTGAGCTAATTTTGAGCTGATGAAATTTGGCTTATGGAGTTATCATCTTATGATTTCAACTATAGTTGTTTTTTTTAATTTTGTTTACAATCGATTGGAAAAAAAAGGGGACCAAAATGCTTATTTGAATGAGAAATTCAGCAAAATACTGGATTCGTGCCAAAAAGTTATATATCACTCATCGTTTTATAGAGTAGAGCTGTTGTTCTCAAATGACAAAGCATTCACGATTTTACCCAATTTCCACAATCTTGTACAGAAAGAAAGAAATTACACATGTATTGGAAAGTATGTCTGTAAGTGTTGAGGGGGGAACCACTGTTTCTGGTTTAAAACTATTGTTAGGAGAAAAGTAATATACATCTATCTATCTTATAATTATTTCTTATGTAAAATAAGAACATATTTATTAAATATAAGACATATTTATAAAAAAATAGGGTGACATATATATTAATTTGATTTCCGCATTGCTTTTTTTTTCTTTCTTATTTCCGCTTGATTTTCAAAAAGAAAAAAAATCGTTTCTAATTTTTAAAAAAACAATAATTTTTACCCTAATAAACGGATGTTATATTTTTACCGGACTGAAAGGCAACTCCCATATAAAAAAAAAAGGAAAAATGTAGGTAACATTTCCTTTGAACACAAGAATCAATATTGAGAGAGAAAAATAATATAAAATTGTACATTCATGGCGCATAAAATATATTTTAACTTTAATCATAGAACATACAAAGGAGAATTTTATAAATATGCCTAATTTTTGTGTTCTTTTATAAAAATGCAATCAAAAATGAAAATACGTTTATGAAAACAATTGGTCTTATTAACTATGCGAAACAATATTTTAAGAAATATCAAAGAAAGGCAAAAAAATATTAAAACTCATCAAAATTGAAATTTTAGTCAGTACAATAGTTCATTTTCGTGTAACTTCGTTCATAAGAATTAAAAAAATATATCCTACATCACAATTTTTAATGCAAATCAAAGTATTAGACGGTTTCAAACACAGTTTATTTCTTCACAATAGCAGCATAAGAGTAATGTGTTTGAAATCAGGGTTCTTGTGAATAAAAAAAATCTTTCATTCTTTCAACAAATATATCATTCAAATCAAAATGTTTGTGATATTGCGTCAACTCCACAAGGAAAGAGAAGTGGAACAATACTCTACATCACTTTATTCTTGAAATTCTGTGGTATTGATATCACAGAATTTCCCCTTACTCAGCGACAAGGAGGTGATATTTCATTTGCATTACATATCCTCAAAAACCAAAACAGAAACTTAACAGCCGCATTGAGAATTCTCAAAACCATACAAATAACTGAAATCCCAAACATCAAACACGTCACTGCAACACCTAGCAAAAAAAGATGAACCTTAAACCCATTGTTACCTTTCGTGTTGGTAAACATCTTATTTTATAAGCCTCTTACACATATGTTAAGGATGCCGCTGACAGAGCACGTAAGTCGGAGCTAGCGAAACGGAGTGAAACAACACTTCGTCGTAAATTTATGACGAGGCTCATAGTTGTTGCAGAGGGCACTTTGGAAACGCAAGCTACTTCCATTACACGGGGGCTTGAATCTAGTTTTGATTGCCGACTGCATTACGCATGGAGATTTAAGGCTCCTTAAATTAGCCGCGAGATCTTTTGTTCTGTCAACTTGTGGAAGAGTTTTGGGGGAAGGTTTTAATTTCCGTCATGGTCTGACGCATGGAGGAAAAGAGATGCCTTTCGCGAATTGTTTATGTTCTTCGTGGGCTTTTAGGCAAAATAACCGACTTTTAGCTTATGTCATTCTGTATGTCATATATATTTTTTTCTTTTTGTCTCTTATGCAATTTCAAAATTTTAGTACATATAAAATTCCTTTTTCATTTGTTACATTCAGAAAGATTCGAGATTTCTATAGTATTTAATGAGTAAATGGATTTTTAATGCATTAATAAAAATGAATAAACTGACCATGTATTTATTGCATTTGTGATGAACCACATTTAGATCTTTTGAATCATTATGGAACTCTTCGTGAACATGTAGCATTTTCTTAACACTAGGCCATAGATGAAAATGATTTGCAAATTAAAAAATCTTCATTCAGCTTTCGCTAATTATTGTTGTTTAAAAGGCTGCTGGGAAGACTTTTAAATTGGAAGGGGTTTTTTTTTGGCTTTTGTTGTTCAGTAATATAACATTGGTAGCTGTAAATTATTTATAAATGCTTCTTTTTCATTGGATAATCTGAAAAGAGCTCTTATTTGTCACTTTTACTCATTCAAAAGGCATTTTCAATTAAATCATATTCTTAGAAAAAATTAAGTAATCAAAAGAAATTAAAAAATGGCATCGTTAAGATTTACACATTAAAAAAATTTTTAATCAGTTATCTTTCTCCAAAGCTAAATTGAATTGTTTTTGAAACAGCTGCACTTTTTCTAATACAATAAAAGTGTAATATGCTACGAGATACAAAATAAAAAAAAATGATTTTAAATAATTTTGTTGAATTATACCAATTCGTTTTTATCTCTGCTATAAAATTTATATTTATAAAAGATAAGAACATAATAATTTATATTCTTATTTTTACATTTAATACCAATGCTATTTATCAAAGATTTTACTACCATTTAAATTATTTCAAAAATTATGTAATTATAATTATTAGAGATTAATAAATGGAAAATGGAATATTCTTTCAACGTTTAATGCCTGTTTCTTCACAAACAACACAGACTGCTATGATATATATATATATATATATATATATATATATATATATATATATATGTATATATATATATATATATATATATATATATATATATATATATATATATATATATATATATATATATATATGTATATATATATATATATATATATATATATATATATATATATATATATATATATATATATATATATATATATATATATATCATAGCAGGTTTGCCCTTCGTAAAAAAATAATGTTTTTAAAATCCCGCCACTTCTTGTAGAAATCAATTGCTTTCTTAAAATTAGAAAGGATAGAAAATTTCGTTTGGCATGACCGAAGATGAATATATTTAGATATATTTTGTGGATACGTTAAGGTTAGCAAAATGCATGCTATTTTTATATACTGCTGGGAGATCAGCTGACTCATTACAACTTTTATAAAAATGATCATCTTTAAAATGATATAAAATTAGAATAATGCGTACAATGATTACGGTTGAGGAGATTTATGATCTTTTTATACAATAGAACTATATTAGCACAATATATTGTAAGACAACATCTTCACGATATTATTCAATATTGTGAATCCCGGTTAATATCATGAATATATCATAATAGGGCAAATATGTAATGAACTAGTATTTTTTGGCATTTATCTTGAAAATGAGGTAGTGGTGCAGAACAAATGATATTATATTTAACACTTTCAATGCTACCGACGAGAAATTTCGTCTTTCAGATACTTCCAATTGCAGATTTCTATGGTCTAAAATTTATCTCTCATGCCAGCTAAAGAAGAGAGATTAGATCGGTTGAACTTTCTAATACTTACCCATTAACCTACCTAAACTGACATAAGAGACACATTTTAGACCACAAAAATCTGTAATTGGAAATATCTGAAAAACGAGATATCTCGTTGGTAGCGTTGAAAGTATTAACAGAAAATTAATCTTTTCTCAATTTTTGCATGAAATCTCTTCTGAAATTTACTTTTCCATAAATATTTGCAGTTATCAATTTAGGATAAACGAAATGAATAGTATCAAAAATATGAAATATTTTAATGTTAAAAAAAGGGAAGAAATGCGTAATTTTATGTTGGTTTTTCAAACACTACTCTATAAAAAACGTAATCTTAGTCACAACATTTTTTTTCCTTTATACATTGCAAACAAAGAAATTCTTACACAAATTATTCACGATAAGAGCAAACAATAGCTTTATTTCATAGACGTTATTTATTTTTTGGAGTTATTTCACTTTATCTTCTTTGTGATATATATGTCTCTGAATTTATGCAATGCACGTTTTCCTATTCACTTTTTCAATTAAGTAGAAATTCTAGTTATGTTATAGTCGTCTATAATTTTAACGGATTACGCCTTTGTTTTACGATAAAAACTGCAGTACGAAGATGACGATAAACATATATCACAAAGAATATCATTTAATATGTTAATGTTCAAAAAAGGGAAGAAATACGTAATTTTATGTTGGTTTTTCAAACTCTATAAGAAACGTAATCTTAGTCACAACATTTTTTTCCTTTCTGCACTGCAAACAAAGAAATGCTTACACAAATTATTCACAATAAGAACAAACAATGGCGTTATTTCACGTATTTAGACGTTATTTTTTTTGGCGTTATTTCATTTTTCCTTCATTGTGATATATACGTCTCTGAATTTATGCAATATACGTAAGTTCTATTGCAAGACACTCATGAAATCGGCGCATTGTTTCTATTTTATTTAAACATTACGGTTACGAGTGCCACAAGTTTTTTGCAGCATAAATTATATTATTTTTGAGCACGTTTTCCTATTCACTTTTTTTAATTAAGAAGAAATCCTATTTATGATTATGTCTAGTTGTTTAAATCAATAAGATGATATAAAAAAAGTTATAGTCGTGTATAATTTTAACGGATTAACCCTTTGTTTTCTGATAAGAACTGCAGTGTGCGAAGATGACGATATATATGACAATAAACATATATCACAAACAATATCATTTATTCACAAACATTTATGGGTTTTATTTTCTCAGAAACAAAGAACAGCAAAAACTTTTAGATGAGAATACCATTAACAGATGACAAATCTCAGATAACAGCCAACGGTAATGTGTAATAAAAATAACAATTGGTTATGTATAAAAAAAATTTAAGTTTTTGTCTTGCAGCAAGACAAAAACGCTTAACAAAAGGATATGCGTATATTAATATTCTCAACCCTTTTCTGAACAATACATAATACATTCTTCATATCCATCTTGAAATCATCGTTTTTACTTCCCAAGTGATGAAAGTAGAAATTCGTAACGAACTTTTTAAAGTGACTTCTATCTTCATTATTCTAATCAAAATTAAATGCAATAATATTTGATGATTTATAAAAGAAGAATACGGTTATCCACATTTATTTTCATACCAAAGACTATCATTCTTTATAATGTAGTTACAACGATGTCTCGTAATGACAAGTGTTTCAACCCTTCTTGTGTACAGTCGACCACCTCGTCACCGTTGAACAAAGCAGTATCGACAGGAAGTGTTTCAACACTATTGGCAACATGTTACCTACATCGTAACGCTCTGTTTACTCTAAATCATTTCGTTTCTAGGCATTTTATATTTCTTTAATGGACTAATCGATTTTCCTATCTGAATATTTCAACAGGTATCCTAAATACCCTAAATATGTCTTGTATTTACAGTACACTGCCGAATATCCGGCCTAATGTGGCGGAAGGACTGGATGGATAGCAAAAATAGCCTTATAGGCCAGAATTCTATGATTTCTTTTCCCAGCAATACTAAAAGACAAGTTTTGTGCCAAAACTCTCTGTTATAATATGTATGTTCTCACTTCTTATTGAGCACTAAACCCTCCATTTATTTCCATTTGAACGCAGTCTCGGACCGATGAATCACAGAAGCAGTTGCTAGTAACGTGTCGAATTAAAATATAAAGTTCTGTACTGGTAGTTTATATACTGAATTGCACGTTTCAAGAGTTTATTAGAGAAAAATGTAAGTTAAAAGATACAAACTTTTCATATTTTAACATAAATTCTGTAATGACCAACTTAAATGCATGAAACACAAACAAAACATTAACATAAATCGTAGGCCTAGTTTTTAACAAAATTAACTCAAGCTGATTTTACTTTTCATTGATATGTGATTATAAAGATATAAAAAGTTAACCCTAACATAGTCAAAACTTACAGTTTTTAAGTTTTTAAAAAGGCCTTCTTTGATGACTTAGTAGACAAATTGCCTTCCTCATTTAATTACGATAAAAGAAAACTAGACTGGATAGTAAGTTATATAACTGACTCTCCGATCCGCCGGAAGGCAAACTAATAATAAATAATGACCGGGCCACTGTAACAGCAAAACTGGTAAGAAATGTGGTTGAATCCAAAGGGCCATCACCGGCCACGGTACAATTCTTCCCTAAGGAATTACGTCCCGTCATCGATGGGACGAGCCAGACCTCCAACTTTCTGTGTAACCCCCAGGATGGCGAGATCCAACTACCATGCCGGAAGCCTCTCATCTTCATTTAACCGTGCCCGCCGGGGGTTAGACTATTAATAGTAAGTCATATCATTGACTGTCCGACCCGTCCGAAGGCAAACGGATAATTAATACCGAATGACCGGACCACCGTAACAGCAAAACTAGTAAGAACTGTGGTTGAGTCCATAGGGCCATCATCACCGGCCACGGTACAATCCTTCCCTAAGGAATTACGTCCCGTCATCGATGGGGAGAGCCAGCCCTCCCCCTTTTCGTGCACCTTCCAGTGTGGTAGGATCCAACCACCATACCGGAAGCATCTCATCCTCATTTCGAGGTACCCCCCTCCTCCTCGGAGGGATAGGCCGGATAATAAGTCACATCACTGACCCATCCGAAGGCACATGGATAAATAATACTGAATGACCGGATTGCCTCAATAGCAACATTGACGGAAAATGTGGTTGAGTCCTCAGGCCATCGCCGGTCACGGTAAAACCCTTCCCGAAGGAAGTATGTCCGTTATCGATGGGAGGATCCAGATCCTCACCTTTTCTTTTACCGTCTAGGGTTTCGAGAATCAACCACCATGCCGGAAACTACTCATCCTCATTTTAATGTGTCCGCCGGGGGTTAGGCTTGATAGTAAGTTATATCACTGGCTTTCCGATTCGCCGTCAGGTAGACAGATAATAAATACTGAATGATCGGATCACCGTAACAGCAAAACTGGTAAGAACTGTTGTTGAGTCCAAAGAGCCATCACCGGCATGCGGTACTATCCTTCCCTAAGGAATTACGGCCCTTCATCAATGGGAGGAGCCAGACCCCCACCTATTTAGGTACCCTTTAGGGTGGCGAGATTCAAGCATTGCACCGAAAGCATCTCATCCTCATTTCGATGTGTCCCCGGATGGGGGCAGGGTTTGGCGAGATAGTAAAGAAGTCGGATAGTCGCGAACCGAATACTCGGGAGTGTACTTAATTTTCAAAATCTTATCATAAGCATTGCTCATGTATTGTTAGCAATTTTTTACATAAAAGTTAAAAATTCGATTTAAATTTGAGGATCATGGTTATTTTGAAAGCATGTATCCTTCTTCATAATATTATTGAAATAAATTTCTACTTCCAGTACATGCCGCGATAAATATTTAACTTGTTGAAATCTGTAAAGGTTGAAAATGTTAAGTATAAACAACCATGTCGATCCTAAAATTAGCTACTTTAGCTTTTACGAGATTTTGAAATTTATCACCGCCAAGTTCTCGGAAATGTCAAGTGAACACTCATTTCCCCAGCCATTTAGAAGGCAATTCAGGGATGTTTATTAAACTCAAAAGTTGAGTTATGAAGATTTTGGAATATCCCAGAGTTTAGGGGGAAAATATAATTACTTTGCTTCAAGTTGCTTGATTACGGAATAAATATACTTCAAATAATTTGTTATATAACTTTCCTTATGAGAATTCAGCCGTAATCACCGCTGATGAGGCATAAAGCCGAATTTCTCATGATAGTAAATTTATAATATCCAAGGTTTCATAAAATGAAACCAATTATCGCGGTTCTCTATAAATAAACTAGAAATTGGCAGATAGGCATTTTATTAAATGTATTAGAACATCCCCAGAAGGGTTGTCATCTGAAATTTATTAAGATTATGGCAAAAATAGCGAATGTATAACCGCAAGGATAAGATTGTATTTTAAATTTTAAGTAAGATGACGAAAAGTAACTAAAGTATTAAGAAAGATTCAAGTGACATAAATCAGAATAAACGATTTTAATAAGATTTTGGAAATATCCTTTATAAATGAACTTGCATTAATAAAGTGATAAAAGATGATTATGAATGATTATTGATGATGAATGTTTAAAAAAAGATGATTGTTGATAATGAATATAATTATTAATTAGAATTTTAATTAATAATCATATTTTTATCTTAATTAATTAATTTTATATTTATATTTAAATATAATTAAATTTATATTTAATTTAGTTTTGATTTAATTAATATTTTAAATTTATATTTAATTTAATTTTGATTTAATTAATATTTTAATTTTATATTTAATTTAACTTTATATCTTAAATGAGATCATTATTAAAGATAAAAAAGATGGTTATTGATTGTGAATGCTTAAAAATCTTTGTATTTTCTAAGCAAGTGAAATGAATAAGTTCTGAATAAAATAAGTTTGTTCGCATTTTTTTTCCAAACGACTTTTAAGCCAGAAGCTTGGTTATGATGGTGAAATAATTCTAAAAAATCTACTTTTCCTAAGAATTATTTAAACTAGTTTTAAACGATTAGTGGGATCCATACACTCTTTAATGGTCAAAGGGTTAATTTAGAGGGAAAATACATAACTGTTTTCATCTATAACGCCTTCTTTTTGAATGGACAAAACAACATTTTTTTCTTCTTTTTTTAAGTTTTTAACAATAATTAGTTCGTTTTATGAAAACAAAAGAAAAATTTCATTATATTTTACATGAACTGTATTCTGGCTTGGATAAAACACAAATCTTTTGCTACGCTAAGCCTTTTTATTCGCTGTAGAGTGAGTCGCCCGATTTTCGCTGAGAATATTTCTTTCTCCTTATCTCTTACGACTATTTTATACATGGCGCTCTTATTAAATGCGATGTAAGAGCTTTAAATTTCAATTAATTAAATAAATACACTACAATTACAGTCTGCTAGCTCAAAACATATTGAATATATTTTTGGAGAATGCATTTTAAATTAAATTAAAGCAACGATTATGTTAATTTAATTAATGCCTTTCCGGAATAATTTATCAATAAATGCGCAATTTAATATTTTATAATTAAAAATATATATTAAAAAGTAATAAATTTCTGGTACTAATCTTTTGAACACTTCAGTTATCTGCATGAATAGATTTATGATTGCAATAAAATGAATTTTTGGTATTTTTTGTTGCATCTTCTTAATTCTCTTGTTTTGCAGTTAATTATGCACCCCATTGATAGCAAAATATTCTTTTTCGTTTGTATTAAAACGTAAGAGCAAAAGTAAAATGAAATAAAGTTATAAAAATTAGCATAAAATTTAAGTAATTTTATTATGTATTTTTAAGCTTAAAATTAGATAATCAGAGTTGGCATTGCTCATAAAATATCTAATATCATGATAAAAGATCTACGATCTTGAATGATTTATAAATTTGCGACCTATAAAACGTTGGTCTATGCAAGTGATACAGGTAAGGATGGTGGATAATATATTACAAATACAGGTTGACCACTAAAACTCTAAGCTGCCTTCATAACTTCAGAACAGTGATATTTGCAATGACGAAAGTGCTGTTTAGCTTTCGTGAAGTGGATTCACTTTGTACGTTATAGCCATTTATGCGCTACCTAGTGTTGAAATTCGGAGATTGTATAAGATCATCATTCTGAAATTTATCATCAATTCATCTAAAAAAAATGTCCAGTAAAAATTATACAAAAGTCAATAATCAAGTTGTAAATCGTCATAAATTCAGCAAGAAAATACATAATGTTCAATGAAAATTTACACATTTAGCTTTTGTCTGTTTTATTCGTATTTAGTTCTTATTTAAATGCGCGCTTTGTGTAACAAATCGATGATACTTTACAGCTTTATAGCTGATATTTTTATCGTACATGGTAACTTTTTTTGAGATCAGAACATCAAATCCAAATTTTCGTTAAGCGATTCTGTTATCTGATTTCACTGTGCGAATTTTTTTTTTATTGTACCTGGGTTATCTCTTTATTGACAACAGCTGTCATCAAACAGAAGTTAAGGGGAAAAAATTCATGACTTTAAGTGGTATTCAATATTTTCTGTTTAATTTTTTGGCTTATTTGATGCAGGATAAAGTTTTAAAATATAATCTTAAAAATAAAACTTTTTACTGACATATTTTCATCATAAAATTTGCTAAAATTCCTAAGTAATTACTTTATCATTTTTGAAAGCAGTAGAAGGCCAAAACTTATGGTATTACTGCCATTTATATCTTTTATCAGAAAAAAGGATATGATCATAAAATCATAAAATTTGCAAAGATTCTTAAGTAATTACTTTATCATTTTTGAAAGCAGTAGAAGGACAAAACTTATGGTATTACTGCCATTTATATCTTTTATCAGAAAAAAGGATATGATCATAAAATCATAAAATTTGCAAAGATTCTTAAGTAATTACTTTATCATTTTTGAAAGCAGTAGAAGGACAAAACTTATGGTATTACTGCCATTTATATCTTTTATCAGAAAAAAGGATATGATCATAAAATCATAAAATTTGCAAAGATTCTTAAGTAATTACTTTATCATTTTTGAAAGCAGTAGAAGGACAAAACTTATGGTATTACTGCCATTTATATCTTTTATCAGAAAAAAGGATATGATCATAAAATCATAAAATTTGCAAAGATTCTTAAGTAATTACTTTATCATTTTTGAAAGCAGTAGAAGGACAAAACTTATGGTATTACTGCCATTTATATCTTTTATCAGAAAAAAGGATATGATCATAAAATCATAAAATTTGCAAAGATTCTTAAGTAATTACTTTATCATTTTTGAAAGCAGTAGAAGGACAAAACTTATGGTATTACTGCCATTTATATCTTTTATCAGAAAAAAGGATATGATCATAAAATCATAAAATTTGCAAAGATTCTTAAGTAATTACTTTATCATTTTTGAAAGCTGTAGAAGGACAAAACTTATGGTATTACTGACATTTATATCTTTTATCAGAAAAAAGGATATGATCATAAAATCATAAAATTTGCAAAGATTCTTAAGTAATTACTTTATCATTTTTGAAAGCAGTAGAAGGACAAAACTTATGGTATTACTGCCATTTATATCTTTTATCAGAAAAAAGGATATGATCATAAAATCATAAAATTTGCAAAGATTCTTAAGTAATTACTTTATCATTTTTGAAAGCAGTAGAAGGACAAAACTTATGGTATTACTGCCATTTATATCTTTTATCAGAAAAAAGGATATGATCATAAAATCATAAAATTTGCAAAGATTCTTAAGTAATTACTTTATCATTTTTGAAAGCAGTAGAAGGACAAAACTTATGGTATTACTGCCA
Organism: Argiope bruennichi; assembly: GCF_947563725.1. Classification (NCBI taxonomy): domain Eukaryota; kingdom Metazoa; phylum Arthropoda; class Arachnida; order Araneae; family Araneidae; genus Argiope; species Argiope bruennichi. The sequence continues at coordinate 52,973,160 of NC_079159.1, read as the reverse complement.
TTTATATCTTTTATCAGAAAAAAGGACATGATCATAAAATCATAAAATTTGCAAAGATTCTTAAGTAATTACTTTATCATTTTTGAAAGCAGTAGAAGGACAAAACTTATGGTATTACTGCCATTTATATCTTTTATCAGAAAAAAGGATATGATCATAAAATCATAAAATTTGCAAAGATTCTTAAGTAATTACTTTATCATTTTTGAAAGCAGTAGAAGGACAAAACTTATGGTATTACTGCCATTTATATCTTTTATCAGAAAAAAGGATATGATCATAAAATCATAAAATTTGCAAAGATTCTTAAGTAATTACTTTATCATTTTTGAAAGCAGTAGAAGGACAAAACTTATGGTATTACTGCCATTTATATCTTTTATCAGAAAAAAGGATATGATCATAAAATCATAAAATTTGCAAAGATTCTTAAGTAATTACTTTATCATTTTTGAAAGCAGTAGAAGGACAAAACTTATGGTATTACTGTAATTTATCATTTTTTATCATAAAAAAAGGACATGATTTCGTTTACGAATATAAACAGTTTGAACATCGAATAGTAAAAAATTGAAAATAATTGCAGAAAGATTTCTATTTCTATCGCTTGGTTTGATTAAAAATTCCATAGACTTCTTCAATTTTTCATTGTATGGGACCAATATCTAATCCCCCCCCCCCAAAAAAAACTATTGTTACTATAAATTTTTTTTCGTAAACATAAAAAAAGCAATCGATATAAAGTTTTTCACAAATGGTAATATAAATTTAATTTCGGCTTTAGAAATATCCTCTATATGCAGTTCTGCCATTTTATTTCTTAGTCATATGTTAGGGACACTTAATCGTGTATATTAAACATGAGAAGGCAAATAATAATAATAATAACAATAATTCGCGTTCCACAGTACCAGAATTAAAGAAAGATTGATCTAAATGCCAAAGAATTGATAAGCTCCTCAATTTCAGATATAATGGACATTTTATTCATTGTTGTTTCTTATGATATCAGAAAAAAAAAGGCCACTTTTCAAGGTGTGATAAAATATATTTCGTATATCAAGCATATATATATATATATATGCTTGATTATATATATATCTTATAGCATATAATTTGCATATATATATATATATATATCTTATAACTACATTCTTCACTGAATTTATTTTTTATTTATTGAAAAATTATTTAATTTGAAAGAAGCATGTTTTCGATGAATTGATAAGTGCCTTCACTTAGCACTTAGCTGTAATACATAAACTGTATCAACTACTAATTATAAAAATATAAATAAAATAAATACTCTTCGTTCAAGAATCCAAACTATAGTGCAAAATAATTTAAATTTTATTTTAATCACTTAAGCTCTGGCAACTAAAAATATGCAAATATTTTTATTATAAATTTTTACGTGTTAATAGAGTTTTTTTTAGAAAACTTATCATTGACTATAAGCAGATTAAAGAAATTTATTACTTTTATTACATTAAAGGGTTTCAAAAAATGAATTTTTTTTGAAATTTATATCTAGATTCAAATAAAAAAACACACCCTACAATAGCTGTTATTGAAAAATTAATTTTCTTAGAAAATACATTTTAATCGATGATTATATGTATCATCACCTCAAATGCCAAACACTTTTGTCATTTTAAAATGATTAAACGGCCTGTTACTATAATCAACTTATCATTTTCTGATCATTCCTGAGCTTGAATTACAAGGAGTTACACCTCATTTGGGTGTAACTTGTTTCTCAAACTCGTTAACTTTTCACCGCAGGATTATTCTGTCTTTCATTCTGAGGAATATTATCGTTTTTGTCATCGCATCAGTGCCATTTTACTTTCATGGCAACACCTATCATTATTAAAATTGCCATGGATCGTCTAAGTGCATTATGGGATCTGCTTAAGCAGTAAAAACAGAATCGTAACTGATTATTAGCATTTGTGCTTTTCCGGATTGATATTAATATATTATTAGTTGATGAATTCATTTCTCACTAAATTGTATACTTTTGGAAATATTATTTTTATACGAAATATTATTTTCGAAAATATTATAGGCAATATTACTTTTTGATTTTAGATTTTATTTCGTCCAATATTTAATTTCTATTAATATCCCCAGGTGGCGCAACCTATTTCTTCAAAAGCAAAAACTGTTGTGAAGTTTCAGATTGTCGCTAAATCTTTGTGATTGCATTAATTCAGAGGCATTGAATATCTGTGAACAATTTTTGAAATCAAACATTTTTTAAAAAGCAATTCTTATTTTGGTTTCCCTAAGCATTCAAAATTAAAATTATTTTGTGTTAATTTTATTTTTTTCTCTTTCATATATTTCTGTGTAAAAGTTTGCGCAATTGTAAGTTTCCAATGACGGTAAAGATCTCAATATTTTTACGATTAAATTATCAGTTAATTAATTTCTTTTAATTGATATTTTGGCTCCATATGAAGAACGCCACCTTGCAATAGATTTCATAAAGAAAATAATTTATAGGGTTTCACTATATTTATAATAATGAATTGTAAAAATTATAAAGAACTGACTGAAAAGAAGAGAAAATAAAATTTGGAAAAAAATTTTTAAATCACGCTATATTTGCCATTTAATTTATTTTTCAAAAAAAAATGAACATATATGTTATTTTTCTTTGCATATGAAAGTTAATCTTTTTTTTTTTCCTTTTCCTTTCATGACAAAAATATTTAACACCAAATGACTATCTTTCCTTTACTTCCTGTTGAAAATATTTAAAAACAATAAGAAAAGGCCCAAGTAAATTTGATTTAATATAAATCAATAAAAATATGTTCTCTTTTATATTTATCAAAGGAATGCATATCTATCTCCTGCAGTGAATCAAATAATTTAATTTAAATTTCTTTGCTTTGTAAATTACAAAGCAAGTTCACGAGACTTTTTTACTTTATTAAGTAATTCAATAAAATATTTCTTTGACCATTAACTACTCACAGCGAGAATTTTCTTATTAAAAACAAGATAACTTCATTTTTTCTTACACAACTTAGTTAGGGAAATCTGGTAAAACTTCAAAAAGTACTTTTTTTCCAGCAAAAAATTTTAAAATAAGAAATAACAACTATTTTTTTTATTATTTTCTATTTTAAGTAAAGTTACGTATTTCCTTTCTACTACTAATGATTAAATATTGTCGATGAAGTTTTTGGAGAAATGTGAATATTTTTTAAATGTTCTAATAATAGATTTTTCAAATATTTTTGTAGTTGATGTTTATCAGTTTTATAATAGCTCAACAATGTGTTTGTTTCTCATGCAAAGATGTATTTTACTTGTATTGGCTGGATCGTGGAATAATTCTTGAGATATAAACAAATTTATTCTAAATTTGATTTAAAAATATTTTATAAACGTTTGTTTGTCTTAATCGCATTTTTGCTTTTATTTATTTAACTGCTCAGTTTTATTTATCAATTTATCTTAAGCACAAAAATCATTTATAGGCGTTATTTTTAATCAAAATACTATTATTTTCCTTTTATTTTCTACATAATCTGCAAAAATTTCACAGGGACATTCGGCAGATTTAAATGCAAAATTTAATCGAAAAATAGAGCCACAGTTTTTTTTTCCATTTTAATTACAGTCATTCAATTTTGATAATATGAAAATGCATTGAAAATTCTTAGAACTTTTAAAACCTCGAAACGATTCGTTTTATGCAATTATATTTACATGTTGTAAAAATACATTTCCGATAAATATATTCTGTAGATGATTTTTTAAAAAATTTTTTGCACGAACTTTTAAATGCAGTATTATTTTCTAATTAAAAAAATTATGACACTTGTTTATTTTTATGGCCCCCGAAATCTTAGCGTAATCTGAAAATTGCTCAGTAAACCGGGGAATATAATTATCTTTGCATCCTATGTGTCATGGAACTTTGTGATCTTACTGTAATCTGGAAATCGCCAAGTAAACACCGGAAATTCAAGTCATTTTGATATCGTATATGGAACTTGGCAATTTTGGCTCAATCAAAATATCACCACTGAAGCACGGAACTGAAAAAATAAATAGATACCAAAATTGCAACTAAATTATTACTCAATCGAATTTTTCTACAATCAATGGAATGGTTCATGTTTAGTTTCATATCTTCATGCAGAGAAATGAGAATTCAGAATCTTCTCTTATTAATGGTTCTAGTTAAAATTTTTACATAATGATCACACATTGAATTTTATCCATCAAGCTCGTCTAATTCATTCAAAACGATAGGGATTAATCAAAATTGCTAAGTCAAATTTTTTAAACTATAATATTATTTTTTATTACAATCTTTCATATGCAAGAAAATAATGTTAAAAACAACCTTCAATGTGAGTTTTTCGATAGATTTTGAGATAGGGAACGTTGCAATCAAAAAGGATTATTCTTAAACAACAATGTTTATGAAAAAAGATAGACATTATTGTTGAAAACAGATTATAAATGAATAAACTTTTAAAGATCCATTATCCCTTCAAAGAGTAACTATTTGAAAGGATTTTTAATAGCAGCATTAAACGGTTAGAGAAAATAAATTCTACCAATTTTGCTTTTATTATTTTTCTAATGTAGCCAACATTTTATTTAAATAAAATACATTGCAAATATTGTTTTGAAAATTTTAATTTTTTTAGAAAGATAAAAGTCAAAGTAAAGACACAGAAATTAGATTTACTGTAATGAACAATTTTTACATTTTAATATGAACTATACATTCTAGAATTTTGCAAATTATAATTTTATTAAAAGGGCAATCGCTGTTCTTTACGATATTTTAAATTATATACTGACATGGTATCAAATTCTGGTGATACGTGGATAAGATATCAGCCCTGGATCAGGAAATTTCAGGTTCGGAGTTTATTCCACTAGAAGATCTCCACTAGAAATCTAGTGCATGATATATTTGGTGTCGTGGGTCCAACATTTTTTTAATGCTGAGTTGCAGAACTTTGGAAAGGAGGTGACAATTGATGATTTGATCCTCGTCATATGAGCGCTGCTCAATATGATGAATTCTGTCACAAAACTTATTTAGCATTGCTTCTAAATAGAACCTTAGCATAACTGAAAGCTTTATCTTAACAATTTTTTCCAACCTCCAAAATTTAGCAATGGGTTTCAAATTTAAATAAATGGATTCATCTTGAAATGTGAGACATGGACATATCACATTATTGAAAATATCAGCGAACGAAAAAAAAATCACATTTCTCAATTGTTTAAAATCAATTTTGTTATAATATATTCAGAATATATATTTTTATTTTTATTTTCACTTTGGGTTTTATTAAAAATTATTTAGCTTTTTTTTCCAATAAAATGTTAATTATGCAATAAACCCCATTCGAGATATAAACAGCTCACGCAATACTAATTTAAAATAGCATACTTCTAATTATGCTTAGCATTTAATCTGTTTATGTTGAAAAGTGGGAACTAGACTGTCGTTTAATAATTCCTTTGTAAATTTAAAGATGCTGTCTAGACTTTTGACAAATAATTGTGTTTACGATTTATCCTAAACAAATACATGGAAAATGCAATCTCTTTTAAAGATTAAATTAAAGTGTTTGGAACATTTATTGAGCTTCTGGGCAGAATACAAAAAGGTGTTGGAAAATTCTACTAATTTTCAAGATAATACAGGATCATTTATAATAATGCATTAGAAAGTTAATAATGAACTTTTGCATTTTTTTTTCTTATTAAAATGTTATGACAATTTATAATAGAAATAAATTAGGCAATTAATTCTTAAGAGAAATTAATTTTGAATTTTAGCATAAAAAGCACAAATTATACGGCCTGAAGAATATAAATACCATTGTTAAACTCGCGTCTGCAGAATTCGTCTGCTTTGACGAAAGAAAATTTCATATGTAAAAATAATATTATAACAACAAGGCCCTGAGAGGCAGATAATGCTTTGTATTTTGTTAGATATTTTCTAGCATTTTATTTGAAACTTATTAAATACACTTTATAGGATTTTTGTTTGTTTTCGTTCCCCTTCTCCAAACTTTATGGAATTATATTTCTGTAGTTCTCTCTCTCTCTCTCTCTCTCTCACACACACACACACACACACACACACACACACACACACACACACACACACACCCACACCCACACACACACACACACACACACACACACACACCCACACCCACACACACACACACACACACACACACACACACACACACACACACACACACACACACAAATAATACCTTGAAAATGTATAAAAAGATAGAATATTTTACAAAGCATGAAATAAACATAGAAATGTAATGCTATACAATGTTGCCTTAAATACCCCTTTTCTTAAATTTAGAATTATGGTAGCTATAGTCACAAAAGAGATGTCTAGGTATAGTATAGTGGTTCTGAACTACAAGATGATTTTATTAACAGCGCCTTCTAGTGGTGATTGTCGCATTTCATTTTTCTATTTTGAAAGCAGCAGAAGACGTAAGAAACGCGTCAATTACAATGCTTTTAGAGATTTATCGATATAATTTCAAAAGGCACCTTCAGACAATTAATAATAAAATTAAAATACTGAAGTAAAAATGTATGTATTGGTTATTTCAGAGACTGCGACATAACAGAAAGTTCTAAAAAAGAACAAAATGCCTTATTGTCAAAGAATATCTTTATTTTCGATGTTTAAACTGCTATCTTGCTTCTAAAATACAAATTTCACCCCTTAATTCAGTTTTCTTTTGCACATTTTTAAGCATAAAAGTTGGTGAGTTCGCACAAGTAATAGTATTAATATATCAGAGAAATAACTTGAAATAATTTCAGAAAGTTCTCGCACTTTTGCTATGTGAGATAGCACTACAGGAAAAGACATAAAATAAATTATTTATTTGTCTGCAAAGTAATAAAGTCGCAATGAATTCGAAACCTTTGAAATGCATTTATAATTATTTTAGAGAATTCGAACAATCAAATGCCCGTTTTAAGCATTCTGTTCTTCTTCGTTTTGAATGAAGTACTTGTTTGTAGTGAATCTATGGTCTTTTATGTATTCGTATCTGACATTTTCTCCTTATCTTGTATGAGTTTCAAGATCGAAAACTTAACCCAGGATTTTCCACCAGGTTGCGCTTGTCTCATCACGTAGCGCATAGATATTTTACTATACATAGACACCACTTTCACAACTATAGCTGTTTGCGAGAAAATTTAATCTCTTGAATTTAAATTACTTTTATTTATAGATCAGAAAAAATAATCAATGCACACCAATAATCAAAATGAAATTCCTTATTTGACATGAAGTAATTTTAAATTTTGTCTTGTTTATTTGAATAACATTTCATATCATTTAAAACAAAAGGAAATACTTTCACTCTACTCTCACATGTACTTCTAGAATGCAGTGCATTTTGTGTGCGCTTCATAGCATAAGGAAAGAAAGTCCTGTGTGCATTTTAGACTCTTCAATTTTGCTTTTTGGTTCCAAAATCTGATATGATAAACACTATTTAAGTTTTTCAGTTTGTTCACATTACACTATACAAATTGCCCAAACTACATACACAATTATTTAACCCCTTAATCATCGTGCCCATATCATATACTTGAATCAGATTACAACTTTTCTAAATTAAAAAATATATATATAATTCATTCAAAGATGCTATAATTTGCTGTAAAAATACACAAAATATATAAAAATTTATGTACCAAATGGCCTTTTAGATGAATTATTAGGACAGCGAATTCTCAACATTGATGGGCGAGATATTAAGGGGTTAATCTACAACTAGGCAACAATCTTCACTTTTGGTTTAAATATCATTTTTTTATATCTTGTAAAAGTAGATTAGTGCATTCATAAGTTATCATATTAATATTTAAATAAAAATAAATAAATTGGCAAACTCTTTATTTACCAGGCATACAATTTGATACAAATGAGCAATTCTTGCAAATGAAGGGTTATCAAAATTTCATTAGTTTAGATCGTTTATATTATAGATTGATTGGATTTATATGGAAATAAATGGGGAGAGTAATAAGCAGATCATTTGTAGATGAATTTCACCGACAATTTGATAGAAAAGTACAATTTTAATGCAAAAGCAGTATTCAAAATTCATCTGTTGAGGTTCTTGAACTATCGATAAATGTGGCATTTTGTGGCCGCTTGCAGATTTCGAGGTTGAATCTTTTGAAGATTTTAATGTATTCTCTTCCCATATTTCTTATAAGAGAAGATACAGGACATACTTCATCAAAATTCAGTCTAAAAGTCAATTATGTTCCATTATACTTAATTCTTATTTATTCGTATTCGAATCTGATCTTTCAGTTCTAATTTGTAATTAAAAATCCTGCCTGCACTTTAAAAGTACAGAATAATTTCTTTTCATTACCTTTTATAATCCATTCTCATTTTCCAACTAAACTAACTTTTAAATGATCAACTGCCATCAAATGGCCAATCAGAGTGTTAATTGGTAATTCAGTGAACTGGCTCGCCCAGAAAGATCTGAATGAAATGAAAGAAAATTTTAAGTTCTTTTTTCTTTCTCTTACGGACTAAGAATTAAGAAAAGCTAATTCTTTTCAGCGAAGAGATTAAAGGTTCCGAAGTGAAAATGATGCACAGGGATCAATACTTAATGATCTCGACCGTTCTAATAATTAACGTATTCTAAAGGAAGGCAGAACTTCCTTTTGGGATTTAGAGAAGCTAATTTCTTTGAATTTTAAACTTGTTGCAGAGAGGGGATTTTCAAGAATAATGAATTCTTTATCACGTAAATGAGTTTCAGTTATTAGCTTTCAAGTTTTGAACTGGGATTTAGAAAAGAAACGGGTTTTTAACAAGCTGAATAGAAATGTCAAGACTTTTATTTCGCTTAATTAGAAGGACGCACATTGAAATAAATATCTCGAAAAGAATTAATAATTAGTTTGAAAAAAACGTGAGAGCTGAAAAGAAGAAAAATAATCCCACAGAAATTTTAGCGTAAGAAGTGGAATATGGAGACATTTTTTCGTATAAATTTATAATGGGGTTAAAGAAATGATGTCACAAAATAGCACAAAGCAACATAAACTCGAGATACAGATATTTGATGACATCGGCAGTTATTTCAACCAAAAGAATAAATAACAGAAATGGAAATATTCATTTTGAATAATAACATGAATGCTAAAAACAGTTTTTAAACGAATATTTACATTCTCAAACACAGAATATATAAAGCGAGAATATAGGTAAAAATTCAAATTCGAGATTTCAAAGAATTCCCACTTTTTAGGTCACCCTGAATTCGATTTTTTTTTTAATTCTGTCTGTGAATACAATAAGCCATAAACGCTTTTCTACAGAAAGATGAAATTTTGTACGTTGTCTTTACTCTAAGTATATACATTTCTATTAAATTTTTAACGGAAATTGTTCTTTGACGGAAAATACAAAACGGTAGAAAAGATTTTTCTCGTAACGAAAAATCACAGTAGTCACATCATTGACTTTTAATATAAATGCTGTAATGCCCAACTTAAATGCATGAAACACAAATAAAACATTAACTTAAATCGTAGACCTTATTCTTAAGAAAATTGGCTCAAACTGATTTCATTTTTCACTGATATATGATTATAAAGATATAAAAAGGCAACCCTAATATAAGAGTCAAATCTTATAGTTTTTAAGTTTTTAAAACGGTCTTCTTTGATGACTTAGTAGACTCCTTGCTTCCTCATTTAATTAAGATGAAAGAAAACTAGGCCGGATAGTAAGTCATATTACCGATCGACCTGAAGGCACATGGATAAATAATACTGAATGACCGGACCGTCATAACAGCAACACCTACGAGAACTGAGGTTGAGTCCTAAGGACCCTCACGGCCACTGTACAACCTTTCCCAAAGGAAGTACTTCCCGTCATCGGTGGGAGGAGCCAGATCCCTCACCTTTTTGTGTACCATCAAGAATGGCGAGATTCAACCACCATATCGGAAGCATCTCATCCTTTTTTCGAGGTGCCCCCCCCGGGACTAAATATATAAAAAGAAAAAAAAAACGAAAAAGAAAAAAAAAACCCCTCGAATTATAACGTGCAACTTAAATAAAATCAATTATATATTCAATTGTAAATAAAATCAGTCATCCAAAGACAAAGCAAATGAATGATATTATTTTGAAGGCTACCATTGGAATCTAATATATAAAATATGTTATTGCGCAAAGTATACACAATGAATTAAAATAATTTTCACTCAATGACCCTGAGATGAGAAACATATTTTAAAGTGCAAAACATGAAAATGCAAGGAAATGAATATTGATATATTTTAGAATATACATCAAAGAATTCAAACTTGCTAATCCTAGAATTAACAATAGAAACGTATTAATAATAAATATTTTGATAAAATAATTAGATTAGATTTTTTTATAATAAAAATGAAAAAATGATGAATGAAATCAAAAAATTCTATCGTTTATAAATTCATTAAAATAAGGAGAAATAATACAATTTAATTAGTATCTCTTGAAAGCTAACTTTTTAAATTTATAAGTAGTGTAAAAAATGGTTTTGTGAGATATTTTATCTATCGAGAAAATAACAAGCTAAAATATTTTGAAATTTTGATTAGTTAAATTAAAAAATAACTCGGCGATGCATATTCCCAATCTGCAATGTATATTATATGTCAAAGTTGGAGGCAATAAGTTCTGTAGAGCTTTAGCAACGAAACACTGACAAGTTAAATCATAATTTTAGTAGCTGAAAGACATAAGGAGAGTAATGATATTTAAAATAATATTTTTATTTTTTTATTTCAAAACTCTACAATTAGAGAAAAAAACATTAAAAAAATCTACAAGATTGCCATCAATAGAAGATCTCTAAAATGGCTTTAAATGACATTTTGGATTGTTAATGTATTCAACAACAAATTGTTTGGAACTCAAAATATAAATGAGTTTGTGATCAGGAAAATCATTTCTTGCCTAGAAGCAGTATATTCTCAAATATGGCATATAATTACTATATGTTCTATGGTATATATTTACTATATTATCAAGATAAATACCAAATTTCTTCCATATTTCCTCATTAGCGTTGTGTTACCGAATTGTTGATGGATTCGTTGAGATTATAGTAATTCCAAACTACGAATGAAATCGATTTTTTTTTGTTGTTGGCGTTGTTAATATGTTTTCTTCGAAAAAGATCGCACAAGTAAAGATAAAGATTTAAGAAAATTACTAAACAAATTATTTAAAAGATGATATAAACAAACGTATAAAAAGGGTAAAAAGTAGATGACCAGGGCATTTGTCCTTGTGAGATAAAATATTAGTGCTGTTTCTATCGCTGTTTATAGTCAAATGACATGAGGAAGCTTATAATTTCTTGGTCTGGACGTTATTTACACTTGTTAAAACAATGGTGGAGGCTTAGGAGTGATAAATACCATTTGAAACTCCAAAAAAAATTTCCTCTCGTTACGCCACCACTTATGATAGATAAGACAAGAAATGAATATTTACAACAAAAAAAAATGAATTAAGCTAAAACAGCCAAAAATGTTGGATCAGAAATTCCTGCACGACTTCTTCAGAACTATAAACCAATTTTTCAAGGAAAAACCCCTTTTGTTTTGACAAATCTTTCATTGCCTTAAATATCGAATGAACAGTTTCTTCCCCAGTTGTGCAACACATTACAGTTGTTAATCAAAATTCTTTTCGGGTAAATAAATATTATTTTGCTGTTTCACTTGAAGATGCAAACTCTTGATTTTAAAAAGAGTTTTCACAATAAATGCTTTCTAAATCTCTCCATCCGTTTATGGGGAGTTTCCAAGAATTCAAATGCTGTTGAAGTACGTATTTTCCGTATTCTTAATTTTTTGAAGCTTCTACGAGTTATTTTCGAAGCTTCAGCGAGATATTTTTATTCTGACAACTCGCTCTGCAGTTAATATAACAAGGAATAGAGTTTTACAGATATTAGAATGCCGAATAGATGTCAGTCATTTGGTCCCAACCCTAATATTGGCGAGATACTTGTCAGTCAATTGGCGATTTTGGCAATAAAAGTGAAGGTTCTGGAAAAAACAAGAATTATATCGCTGTAGGACTCGTGATCAAACAATTAATGAAGAAAATTTTTATCACCCTATGACTAAGATGGTTGTCAAATCGTTATTGTTCAGTCATAATTGTCTAATAACGATTTGCTGTTTGCCTGTCTGTGTATTGTTGATTTCAGCGAGTATTGTTTTTAAGCAATTTTCGGCAATGTTTTGCTGATTTATCTGTGTCTTCTGTTTACTCATGTAATAAGTCTTCGTTATTCATTATTGATCTTGCTGGGCTTCTCATCGTACACACACGAAAAATGTTTCGTAACATTACAACACATTCAAACATGCCTTATTCTGCCTGACTCATCTCTTTCTATTTTGTGACAGATTTGCAATCTAAAACTATGAACTCGTCATTAGAAGATGATTAAACTGTCAAAACTCAAATATAATTAGATTATAAATTTATCGAAAGATAAAATAGGCATTTGAAATGAGGATAATTGAGTTGATGGCTTTTCGGATATATGTTAAGATTAATTTACATCTTGGAGAGTTTACTAATTTTTATGAGACTCAAAATTTTAAAGTCTGAATTATTACAGGAAATATCCTGCTGTTTTCGAACATTTTGTATTCTACTCAGCTGAATATGCATAAAGTTGTTATTTTATAAAATTAATATGCTGTTTTGCTGTTTTTATGAAGAGATTGACAGTGCTTATTTTTTTATTTACCGCAACAATCATTTTTGCCATTATCCTCTGACCACGGTTCAAAACTGTAGGTTCCGTCGCAAAATAATCATCTTCTTAAAATTTCCTCGAATCAAAACGGAACATTAATATTGCTATACTAATGAAAAATTTTATTACTATTTGCATACAGAATGTGTTTTGATTTGAGAATTATTAGATAGCTTAATGTAGCATACTGTATCATTTTTAGATTCTCGCATACGAAGTGTATAGAGAGCATTATAACCCTCAAAAAGAATTTAAAGACGTTCGAGATTTTGAAGATAGCGAGTACTGCCCACGTTTCAGAACTTGTTGAATTTGAAAAATGTATTTTTGTTTTATGTGTGTCTTTCTGTAAGTATGATAATGCAAAAATGCTTTAAACTAGATCTCCAACATATTGAATTACGACCCAATTTATATATTTCCTAAGTTTCAGGACTCTTTGAGTTTGAAAAATGTATTTTTGTTTTATGTATGCCTTTCTGTAAATATGATAATGCAAAAATGCTTTAAACTAGATCTCCAACATATTGAATTACGACCCAATTTATATATTTCTATCAAATTTTCAAAGAAATTCATTCTAAGGAATTCTGTCTGTCCGAATGCCCAAATATAAGTTAATACGATAACCACAAAACGAAGAGAGCTAAAAAATATAATTTGGTACTCTGGTATATATATCTCTTCAAAAATATAGAAATATTTAAAATTTTGCAACAAGTCTTCAAACGGTTGATCGTAAGTTGTTCTGTAATTTTTCAGGCACATAAAATCAATAACTCATAAATACAACTACTTAATGGAATCAAATATGTTACCTTGTGACTACAACTATATTTTTCTGTTAAATTTTGTTGTTAATTGTCCGGCAAAAAGACAACCAAAAAGCCTATTCTTGCGGTAGATTCAGTAAAAGTGCTAGATTCATGACAAAGATCTATATTTCGTAACTACCAACCACCAATGCCATGCAAATTAGACACAGCTTTATCCAATGCTCACACTTTTATGCAAAAGAAATCAGATAAGACTTTAATTGTAGAGTACGAGAGAAAGAATCAAGGAGATCACTCCGGCTGACTTAAATTCGTAATGATTTCAATTAAATGTTCTGAAATTAGGCGAATTTCGATATCACATGGAAAAAAAATCAATGTTATGTGATTGAATTACAGGAAATTATGGTTAATTTTAGCATGTAGCGCACATCCTCAAATGTGAATTAGTAGAATATTAAATGTAAAGAACTATTTTGTAAATTATTTGCTCAAAATAAACCACATTAAACTTTCTGAAATGGACTATATTTTGATAACAAATAGAAATGAATTGCATAAATAATATAACAAACTAAAGTAAATTCCATTTAATGTTAAGTAATAGTACGCGTTTTGATTTGAAAATTATTACATGATTAAATGTGTATCCCATGTTTTAATCATCTTTTGAACATGAAGAAATGTGTTAAATATTTCGAAATGAGGAACTTTGCACGGAAAAAGAAAGAATTCGAGAAAATAAATATATCTAAGCTAAAATTTAGAGAGGATTACTGCTAGAGTGAATAATTGGTTTTGAACTGAGAATTATTAATTATTTACATGCAAGCTTACTAACTTATTATTCTTTAATTTTATTATATCAATTTAAATATTAAAAATAAATTATAATTATAATATTTATAAAAAAATATAAAAAATAATTTGAAGGAATTTCTTAATATAGAAAACTTCTATATGGTGTTTTTAGTTAAATATTAAGTATTAATGCAAGAAAAAAGTTCCAAATTGATTTTTAAAAGTAGTAACTAATTTTTTTATCTTCATTTATTTTGTTATTGAGTAAAATCCTATATGTTGGGATGAAGCGAGCGGACTATTTTTCTCGCGTAGCAATATCTGTGTGACTACGATTCTGGCGCTTCGTTCTGGCACCATTCCTCCCGCGAACAAGATGCTGTGTGCGTAATTGTCAATACCTGTGTTCTTTTCTTTTCGTTTTCGATGTCCAATAAATGTGCTGTCTTCAAAAACCATGCTGAGATTATTGAAAAGTAACAACACTATAGATATCGATTGTTAAAGAAATTTATAATTGAACATTTATTATGTTGACTTACGAGTGCTGATTAAAGCCTATAGTTGCTGAATCAATGAATGTAAATAACATACATTTCGTTATAATGATTTATGATTCTAGAAAATAAGTTGCACTTTCTAAATCGTGATCAAATTAGAAAATAATTCATGCATAACTTAGTAAATTTTGCTCCTACTCAATAATCTATAGCCTTCCTTCAAAATTAATGAAAATTCTGCTAATGTTATTTATCAAGGATAACAGATAGATAAAAATACATATGCATTTATGAATTTTTTTCTTATGAGTTTTCTTATGCCTGATTTTTTCAATATCATATATTTTAATTAATTTTCAGAATATTTATGAAATAATATTTTTAAAAATATCATTTGTATCCCAAGGGAAATTCATATCATTAAGAACTGAGTAATAATTTTCATTTTTTCATTTCTTTTTGATTTTATTTTTGTTAAGAATAAAATCAGAAAACGAATTAATAAAATATTTATGATTTCATTAAACAATAAATTTAAATTCGACCTGCATCGCCATATAATCAGAACTTTTGTCCTGGTGATCTTTTTTCATAATGACAGCTGAATTGTTGTTATATATAGTTTTTAATTCCCATTCTGCTAAAAACTAATTTTTTACATTATTTTTTTAATTAGCTTAGGAAACATTTTCTGCAGTTTTCAAACCCGTGCTCTCAAAGGTTTGTTTGTTTTCAGAAAAAATATGCATTATTTATGGAATATTGCATACAAAAAATTATTTATTATTTAATTTGCATTCACACAATAATTATAATTAATTAATGCTTCCAATTTAAAATAATTTTTAGCTTATTTATAAATCTATTTAATTTTTCTAGAAAATTGGGCAATAAATCTCCAAGAAAACAGGAAACACCGAATATTATGAACCTACCAGAAAGAAATATCTGATTTAGAAACAAACGTTTTTTTCTTCCTCTAGTGTGTCTTAACTAAAGCACTCCATTTGGCTAAAACCTCACCAATGCACATTGTAGTAGTCCCCTTAATCAGTTACCAATAGGGATTGCAATACCGGACCAAAATTTCAATACCGGTATTCGGTATTTTTTAAATCTTAATACCGGGATACCGGTTTTAATACCGGTATTAGAAATTTTAGAAAAAGAAAGAAAACACAGGTGTTTCTTTGTTTTATTTGCTAGTTTTGTGAGAGAGTGCAAATATCACAAAAATAATTTGTAACTTATAAATTATAACAGTATATAATCACAAAAAAAGTAAAGAAACATCTTATTTATTTAAATCACAAAAAAGTGAAAATATCGCTATTCAGTTTGTGGTACTATTACAAATTTTTGAAATGTGATCTAAAAAAACATAATGCGTCTATTGTACTGTCATTAAGCCTGGAAAGTAATTTTGTGTAAAAATTACCAGCTGTCGAAAACGCTCTTTCGCATCTACGCTAGTTGGTGGTACTGTTAGCAATGCGCGATATACTTTTTCCAAGTATTTACCTCTAAATCCCTCATCTTCAAATAAATCAATTTCTCGTCGGATGGTTATGAATATAGCTGATTTCTGTATTGTATTTTGGTTCGTTGAATTTTTTTTATTTATCGCTAATTCTAATTTTTATTCAAAAGACAATTCCTTTTCACTATCGACAGTAGTGACATCATAATCTTCGATAATTGAACCGAATTCTGAATGTGGATAGGTTTGGGGGGGAAAAAATTAAGAAACTTTACTCTAACTTAATCAGATTTGAATTGGTTATTTTCTTTTCTTCTTTTCATTTTCATTTTTAAAATCATTAGAATTATGTAAATACCATAAGACATTTTCTATTTCGGTATGCCTTTCTTCTGTGCGATTTTTCAATGTAATATATAATTCTTCAGATACTAATGTGTGCTGTTCTTTTCGTGTCTGCAACATAAAATTTATTGTTGCATTAGCTGTTAATAAAGTACTATCTCTCAGACATAATGCCTCAATAGTCAGTTTTATTGGAAGTAGAGATGATATAGTTCTGGATATTAAGTCGAATTCACTATCTGAAAAAATAATTTACAGGTTTAAGTCGATTATTGCTTTTTGGATTGGATTTCTCAGTTTCAAAAATCGTTCCATCATTAGGAGTAAACTGTTCCAACGTGTTTTTAAATCTAATATTAACATATATTCTGTTTTATTTTCAGTTAGTATATATTTTAGTAATATATCCTTTTTATAGGAGAACGTTTAAATATTTTAACAATTTTTCGAACTTTATAAATTATAAGAAGCAATTCTTGATAGGTTAATATTTCATTCTCATTAGCAATGTCTTCTTCAACAATTACATTGTCATTATCTTCATTGTCAATATCACTCTCGCTCTTACTCTTTTCAAAGTTGGAATCCGAAGTTTCTATATCCACGGTATTTGGATTCTTCTGTTCTTTATATTTTTGGTATAATATATCTATTATTCCTAATTGAATTCCATGTGCATAGCACAACTGCTGATTTGCACCAATCAACTTTCCAACTTTTTTCATAATTGTTGCTCCATCAGTCGTTATGGATACAATATTTTCTTTCAGGGATAATCCATGTTTCGCTAATTTAGGTTTAAGCAATTAATTAAGCCATTAATTAGCTAATTAATTTCGCCCTCTAGGAAGACATAAAACAAAAACGTATACCATATTGCTATGTTCGCGATACCTGAACATATAGTGGAGACAATTTTAAAAATTTCTAGTAAATACCGAAAAACCGGTATTTAAACTTGTGAACACCGGTATTACGAAATTGTACAAATGGCTCAAAATACCGGTATTCGGTATCCCGGTATACCGGTATTGCACTCCCTAGTTACCAAGTATATCACCTGCCTCTATGTGAGGTTACTTTCTGATTAATTAGTAGAGTGAAATAGGCTTTGCACGGATATCTACTACAGATTAACAGAGTAATTATTGTACTTCTTATCTTAGCACGGCTCAATTTACGAAATGCACTCCTAATATCTACCGAGTATCTTCAAAACGAGATGAGCAAATTTCGAAACCAAATCAAGCATTTTATTCTGACACTGTTTGGATCTTGGACGAAACCTGAATAATGATAAATATTTATAATGATTAAAAATAAATAAAGGGAACACGTCATGTAATAAAAACGCTATATTCCTTAATTTTCTGTTCTTGAGAAACAGAATTATAACCAGTGGGAAAGATCTCTCTGAAAATTTCTATTATGCTCTCTAGTAAATGTAATTGCATATTGAAGTGCGCACCATTAAAGAATAATAATTACGAAAAACCCCATCGTGTGAATTTTGGCTAATTTTTTTATTATACAAGCATGGGAGCACCTAAAGTGCATTTTGGAATTTTTTTCCCCGACTGATGGAAATCAAAATTTGCCTCAGAACTATGGTTACAGTCGTTCATCAAATTTCTTTTAATTAAGTAATTATATATTTTTTTCATCGCGTTTACGTGCCTATGAAAGTACAGACCAACAGACAGTCAGACTTTTGAAAGATTTGATTCCAAATTTAATATGTTTATAACTTAGCTGTTAAATCTGTGTACCAATATATATATATATATATATATATATATATATATATATACCGATCTCTCTTCGTTTAGTTGTTAATAACTCATATTCGGTCAGCTAGGCAGATAGATTTCTTTTAAATAAATATTGTTACATTTTGGTAGAATTCTAGAAAATTGTTATAAAACCCACATTTCCACTTTCATTCAGAGAGTTTTGAGTTGTTGTTTCTAATATCATTTGTCATAGAAAGCCCACTGACTTTAGAAGTCAGTGATTTTAAGCCAAGGGTACGACTCTTGTTATTTAGTAGCGCCATCTAGGACAAGAGTGGGACACAGCTACACACACGTTACAACCCTTTTTACCGGGCGAGCTTCATTCATGCATTTCATTCACTAATACACAGATTGTCATTTAGACCCAAATCAAGGAACGATCACCCCTGATCCAGTACCCCCAGCGGTATTACTCTCGACATGTGGGTCTTTGTGACCACGACAGACTTATAAGTGCACCAGCCACCTCATACATAGGGAGTCTTCGGCCGTCGGGATTCGAACTCGCAGCCCAAGGGACGTCAATCCAACGCCATAACAATCAGGCTATGCTGGCCAGAGTTTCAAGTTATCGTGTTCACAGAAAGACAAATGTAATTCCAAACACGTGTTTTTCGGATTCAGAAAAGTCTGGGTCGTAGCGATTCAACAAAATACCTTAAAATATTTAAAGCAACACTTTTTTTCTGTATGCCTTGCATATGAGAAAGTAAAAATGGCTAAGCCCAATTTAGAAGAGAAATTCTCAATAATATTGCGAAAAAAAAACCCCTTTTTTAAATAATAATGCTTAAAATAAATCATTACCTTCCTTTCATATGTTCATCGTTTGTTTCTTATCTTATGTTTCACATCCGTCGTATGTTTATCGCTGTGGAAAAATTATCTATGGAATTAGCGATAAAAAGTAGTTTTGGTATTAATTAATTTTTCTTTAGTTATATAATTAGTAATAAAAAGCTGTGCAATAATGGAATTCTTATTTTCGTTACATATTATATACTGGATTGTAGCAAAGAACAAGGAGCTGATGTATTCAATTTTTATAAATTTATATTTATACTGATTCGCATGATTTATTACTAAAAATTTCTATCAGCTTTATTTCGATTTTGTATTTGGCATTATATATATATATTTTCTATTAGTGGATCAATGTTTGTTTAAATCCGATTTTAATCATTAGTTTTGATTTGATTATTCTTGCACATTTTGAATAAAGATCTCCCTATAAGGAAATAAAGACGTTTGATGCTACTGTATATTAACATATATATATATATATATATATATATATATATATGGTTGCTGTATATTAACATATATATATATAATATTTCTTTTCTTAAGCAGTTTGCCAATGTGTATGACATTTTCTGTTACAACTTCTATTACTTAATTTGTGACAAGTAATTAAGGTATTGTTAACAGCCCTATATTCTAGACTGGCATATATTCTAGAAAATTGCAATTATTTATTATACATAAATAGATCATACTTATAAGATATTTTTAGCAAATTTTCTTTATATATATATATATATTAAAATTCTTTTAAGTGAAAGTGCACATGCTTATTGTTTCACAGTAATTAAAGATGGTGTATTAAATGAGTAATTTTCCAAGTCACCTGATCTAAAAAACGAGGTCAATCTTCTAGAAATAAAGTGAAATTGCTGACTGGTTAGTGAAGGTTTTTGAATATGACAGTGTGTGGCTTTGTGAATGGCTTTTCAAATTAATTATAAGAGAAGCCATCACCCGTATAGCAGAAAATTATTTAATTTATAATAGCATTAAAGCTCAAATGTGAAACAAAAATAACTAAAAAATAATGCGTTGCAAAACCTTGATATATATTTAATATTTAATGCTAAAAACGTCTTGAAGGAGTTAGTTACTGTATACAGTTATGAATGCGTTGTAATACCATCCAAACAATGCCTAGGGGCCTAAGACTTGTCCTAGATTGAATCTGTTGGATTATGACATTTAAACACATTTATCGTCGCATGTAATGATGTCTTTGGCTTAGTGGTAGAATTCTGAAGTTTACACTGAAACCGTTTTGTTACAAACCCTTCTTTTTCGAAAGATCGACCCTATGAGAGATCGTCAGAAACTTTAAATCTGGCTTCATTTGTCAAGCCCATTAAATAGCTAGTAAGAATCATTCTTTCACTCTGAAGTTGGTTCACTCTGAAGTTTCACTCTGAATATGGTTACCTTCACAACAGCTCTGAGTGATTGACAAAATGATAATTCAATAAATGAAACATACTACTAGCTTGTGTATAGACTATACATTTACAAAATATCTAATAAAAATAACAGGTAGGAGTATTTTTTAACCAGGTCTACTTCCACAGTGCTACAACAGTTGCTAATTTAGGCTTAACTTCATGGTTAATCAGTTATACATTTTATATCACTTTCCGATTCATCAAAAATACGATACATGCAATTTCATTAACGTTATAAAAGTTATATATTGAAATTGATATAGCTTGAGAGTTTGAAATTGAGCCAGCTTCTTGCCAGTTTAATTTATGATTAGCAAAAACAAATGTATAGATATACTAATAGTCTGTTACCATATGGTGGATTTAATTCAAAATTTGTTATTCATCCAAAATTTTGTTGATAAAACCATATGCTAAGTTCCCTCAATGTAGCTAATTATATGCACCTATATGTTTACAAACCGACTGAATATTTTTCATAGACTTTGTACGAAAAGGGATCTGATAAATATTATTGGTACAAAGATCATATATTAAATTTCAACTGAAAACGTAGTTGCTTATTTTAAATATGTAGGAAGAAATACCTTTCCTTTACTTTAAATTATCATTGCCAAATTGCCAGAAACTGCCTAAATCAGCAATACAGAGTTATATTATTGTGTTCACAGATAAACATATATAATCTAAAACATATATTTATCCTACTTAAATAGGTTCAAAATATTGAGATTCATCATTTTTTTTTCTTTTTAAACTTAATATAGCAAGCAAATATTCAGCATAAATTCCTAAGTGAATTGTTGAGCGAAATTTCATCGTTTTCCAAATGTGTATTATATATATTTTTATATCTATATCCACTCATCCTAATGGTAATCCATTTCTAAAAATTATTTATCAATTCATTATTTACTCCATGCAAACAAGAAACACATTTAAACGAGAGAAAAATGCATGTGCTTGATATAGAACAGAAAATCGAAAGAGCCATGATGAAAGTGATTGCTTGGGATGATATCGAGAAAGTTATTGAAGAGAATTCCCGATTGTAATAAAAATTTATGGCCATTTTTATTTGAAGGAGCTATGACCATAAACCCGGATCCGCAGGAGTTAGATGATGGCCATATGAGTTTTAAGGTAAAATCTTTTAGTAGAGTTTGCGAGCTACATAATTGGTTATGGAGGGTTGCGTTTTGTGTACGTGGGGACCATTAACTGAAACATATCCTGCAGAACATGCTTCATGGATATCTATGCTATATATGGTGTGTATACGGATCATAACTCAGATTTTCCAACTCTTTTGGTTAAGGTATTTGATAGATACTGTCCCATATCTTTAAAGAATATCAATAATAAAACGACATTAAGGAATATCATGTGAATATGTTTATTATCTATGGCCTTTTGAGTATTAAGCAAATTATGATTTCATTTAACATGTTAATGGTGATTCAGTAGGGAATTTTAGTTTTGAAGGTCATTTTTTACTTTCTCGTGTACATAGTATAGAGAAAGTATAGTAATTATCGAAAAATTCGAACTCGACATTTTGACGAATCTCCATGTTTTAGACCTCCAGGAGTTCGAAAAACACATATTTGGAAAATTTTCATCTATCTGTTTTTAACAAAGATAACTCAAAAACCCCTTGATCTAAAAAAGGAAATTTAATATACGATATTTATACCAAATTTGTAAATCTCTATGAAGTCTTGATCAAAATCCTGTCAGAAGAAGTCTGTATGCCTGGCTTCTTGAATATAATTTAGCACGATTAACTACAAAACGGGAAATAATTAATAACGGGGGATAAAATTGGGCATACAAAATAAACATTTATAATCCGGACACCTTTAAAATGTTTAACCAAATAAAAAAAGGGATTGACCGTCTGTCTGTCTGTACGTTCAGAACAAGGTAAACGTGATAACTGAAAGGCGTAGTGATTTAAATATATCAAATTTAGTATGAATTTTGTGACTACAATTGTAGTGCTTAGCTAAATTTTTGTTTCAATCGATTTGGAAAAAAATCTGAAACATGAATTCGATCCTCGTATAATATTAACCGCATATTAAGGATTAAATGCCAAATAACTTGTCAAGGATGACACGATAGATTAAATAAAAATACTATATTCACAGCAAAGGTTAATATTTGGTAACTCTTCTACGCCAATACCATGCAAGGCGTTCTATGGTATAACATCTTTATTAAAGAGTATGCAAGGACATTTTGGGGAGACCATTCCAGCTGGTTTATTTAGACATCAAATGTCACTATCATCTATGATATTTGGAGGATAGTCCCTTCGATGAGTTTCATTTAAGGTATTACATTTTTGATTCAGGTAGATTTTTATCTTCTGGGAAGATATTTTATTAAAATTTTTTTTTTCGATATCTAAAATGTTTGGTGAATAAGACTTACAGAGTTTTTTTTTTTTTTTGCTTAGGATAATAATACCTCATTAATATCTTAAATAAAAGGTTTCAATAATCTTTTTTTCTACATTTCCAAAAAAATAATTTGATGTAAAATATTTAATTCATGTTTAATGTCTAATTTCTTAAAATATATTTTAAAACATTATTTTAATGAAACAAAAAATAAAATGTTGCCAAATATAAAGTTTCTAAAGTTTTCTAAACGTTCTACAAAATCATGTGTGTAAAAAGAATGATTGATTAACTGACATATTTTTTACTTAGATAATATTACATAGAATATGATAATTTTCGTCAGAAATAAAATTAATAATATTTTTAATATTATCCTTCTTTAGAGCTCTAACAATTAGAAAACAATTTAATATTGTTCTCGTATTTTTCCATGACTCAAAAACTTAATTAATGAAATTTCAATTTATCGATTGGAATGTTCTCTTTTCGACTTACTATTCTAACACAATAGTGTTACAAATCTAAATATAGCTTTCTTGAAATGTTAAAATCATCATTAAAAAGAGAGATTTAGAATTCATAAGGAATTCTAAATGAAAGCCAAATCAATGAACAATTTGGTTACAAACTTGGAGACCTTTTTCAGTCTTGGCGGCAATCACGGAGAGCAAGTAAAATTGCTGATTTATAGCAATACGTTTCAACAGTGAAGAAAATTGTATATGAATTAAAGATGTTCCCCTTTCTACTGATTGTATTTACATTTAAACAAAAATTGATAATGTTGAAACAAGACCACATACCAAGTTTTCTTTTCTTGGTCATAGAGTTTTCCAGTTATTGCGTTCATTTACTCGGAAATATATATACCGGAAACTACAGAATGTTTGATTCTTTGAAGGACTTGGTCCTAATTTTGATACCATTTTAATCATGAACCTATATGCTTATTTTCATATATCTATCGATTTACTTTTTGAAAATTAATTTCAAAATAATAGGAACTGTAACGCAGATAGACTTCTTAATATCATGTTTTGTTCAAAATTTGATAGAAATTTGCAAATTTGGTGGGAAAAATCATATATTTGATATTATGCCTGCAAGTCAGGCATAATGTCAAATATATGTGTTTTTCATACTCGAGTCTGTACATGTTTCAAAAAAATGTGTTTATCATACTCGAGTCTGTACATGTTTCAAAAAATGTGTTTATCATACTCGAGTTTGTACATGTTTCAAAAAATGTGTTTATCATACTCGAGTCTGTACATGGTTCAAAAAATGTGTTTAACCTACTCGATTCTGTACATGTTTCAAAAAATGTGTTTATCATACTCGAGTCTGTACATGTTTCAAAAAATGTGTTTATCATACTCGAGTCTGTACATGTTTCAAAAAATGTGTTTATCATACTCGAGTCTGTACATGTTTCAAAAAATGTGTTTATCATACTCGAGTCTGTACATGTTTCAAAAAATGTGTTTATCATACTCGAGAGTGGAGATTCAGCAAAATCTTTAGATTGAATTTTTAGGAGATTATAATACTTTCTCTTTAAATGCGAAAATATAACAAAATAAAATAATAATTGGCTTTCTAGTGATCATTGTTTATGATATAATGCTAATTTAGCTAAACTCAATATACACAATTCACAAACATATCGTTAAAACCTGTATTTTGAATTAAAATTAAGTTAATAATGAACAATTATGAAAGTTGAAAGTAATCCATACGTGAGATTGAGTAGATGGATTACCAAACAGAACGTACTTAACAGTTTCGAGTGAGAAGCAATATGGACCATCGTCTATTTCGGAACTTGAAAGGATAGCTGTGTCTGTGTTTCAAAGCGATGAAAGAGGAAAGGTGAGAAATGGCAAATGTATGTCCCGTCTAACCAGCCATTTCTCGACGTAATTGCCTTCTGCCGTCGATAAAACTTATGTCCTTAATTCTGCCTCCGCGCCAATAAATGTCGTTCATGAACGCGATAAACGCTATCTCATGCATGTTAATTCAAATGCGGGACTCAGACGACGTTAAAACACTTGGGATTTAAAGTCCAATATTTGAAAATGATTTATCCTGTTCCTCTCAATAATATTTCATATTTCTTAATTGCGGAGTTACTGTAAATTTATTCGGTACAGAAAGTAAATTTGAGTCGTTGGAATGATACCGTAAAAATTCAATAAATAGAAAATATTTTAAGTTTTAAGGGTAGAAATTTTGAAACATTATAAAAACAAAACAAAAAAATGCTAAGTAATTATGGTAAATGCCATTACTTTAAATAATAATGATCTTTAGAACCTAATAAAACGCTCCAAGCATAAAAAAAAAAAAATTACGCGAGCAAGGACTGGTCTTCTTGACACATTTTCTTATACTATCTAATAAAAATACTTTCCTTTCATACGATTTTCTTTAAAAGGCCATGTACAATATGTGTGTTCAGAATTTTTTTCTCACGTTCTCATGCGTGAGTATTTCGCACTCCTTAATGTAGAGAAGTATACCCAGTATACTTATGGTTAATGTCCCTACTTTAAATAATAATGAGTTTTAGGGTGGAATAAATCATTCCATGGATAAAAATAATTTAAACCAGAAATATTGGTCTCCTTGACACATTCTGGTATCCATCTAATAAAAGTATTTTCTGTCTACATGAAATTGTATTTTTTTACCCTATGCGTGCTCAAAGTTTTATTTTCAGGGTCTTGTACGTGAGTGCTTCGTGCTTCCTAGAGTAGAGAAAAGTAGATCACCCATTATGCATTACTGACTCTTTATTTTATGCCTGTTAGGAAACTAAACGTGCTATATAATTACGACAAATGTTTCATAGAACAACAGCGTTTTTGTATAAAGATCTCATATCAAATATGATTTGTTCAAATCATTCCATTTTGGAATTATAGAGTTTATTTGCATACAGCATCAACAGCAAAAGCATACATCATCAACGTTTTGTTGGATTTGATACAAAATTTGACTTGTGTCAAACGTTTAGGTGCTAAATTTGGAGACCAAATTTTATTTATTTTTACATTTTGTAATTATTTCATTTACAGATACTAGGGCAACTAAATAGACAGACTTCTTGTGAAACAATTTCGTCCAAAATTCGAAAAAAAAAAATACAAATTGGTATGGAAACCACATATTAAATTTCATCTGTCTAGCTCAAAACATAGTTGCATTTTTTTGTTCATAGACAGAAGGAATTCCAAAATGGGTTATTTTTAGAATCAGAAGGGCACAAAATGGGGACAGAAGTTAAAATTTAGAAGTCGAGCAAATTATATTTACTTTTACGTGTTGTAATTATTTCATTCACATATACTTGGGCAACTAAATAGACAGATTTCTTGTGAAAGAATTTCGTCCAAAATTCGAGAAAGAAATTTACAAATTGGTATGAAAACCACATATCAAATTTCATCTGGCTAACTCAAGGCATTTAGAGTTTTCTTGTTTATAGACAGAAGGAATTCCAAAACGGGTTGTTTTTAAAATCAGAAGGACCAGAATGTGGACAGAAGTTAAAATTTAGAAGGCGAGCAAATTATATTTAATTTTACATTTTGTAATTATTTCATTCACATATACTCGGGCAACTAAATAGACAGACATTTTGTGAAAGAATTGAGTCCAAAATTCTTGATCACATAAATTAGTTATTTTATGCAAAAAAATATATATTCAATAAAATTTATTGCTTAATTATTGCTAAAAAACTTAAAATGACTACAAGATATGTAATTAAATTAAATGATAATTGAAATCCTCATAATTTTCTTTCACAAAATTCTTCCTTCACAATTATTTCTTTTTAATTTTCCCTCTTTTTATAATACAAATCAAATTCTAAATTCATGAAATCTTTGGAAAACAATTTTAAACTCTAAGTTCGAAACAATTATATTATTAAACATTGGCAAGGAAATATTCTAATGATGTAATGGCACCGAAACACTTTTGGAAATAATAAATTTAATTCAAATTTATTTCAATTGATATTCATTGTGTAAGTTTAACTTCATTTTGAAAATTTTCAATTCAATATGCAAATCAACATTTGAGAAAAGAAATTATATTTTAATATAAAACTATCGGAGAAATATTTCTATTATTTAAAAATATAGTTAATTTTAGTATATAGAATTCAACTTGTTACAACAAAAGTTCCTTTATTTTAATATTTCTGGAATTATAATAGTCAAACAATGAATGCATTTTCCATTCAAGGGTTTTTAGGGATTGCACGTTATAAAATTATAGAGAACAAATATTTAAATCTTTTTATTCCATTTAATAATGGAGGTGAGGGTTCTTTACATTTTTTCGCTTTACATAGTATCGAAATTGTATTATATAATCTTAATTTTTTTGAGTCAGCTAATAATATGATTTTATTTTCGAAAGTATAAACATTGTACTTTTCCTAATTTAAACAGTATATGGCTATAAGATTTCTTTGATTACTTAATTGGATGGATTCATGAATGCATAGAAATTTCAAAAACCTAGTAACAATTTGATGAAGGAAATACCAATTTTTGTATATAAAAATATAAGAAATTAACATTATGAGTTTAATTCTAAAATATACCATAGGCATTGGAACTGAAATTGATAGTATTGTACATAATCTATCTCAAATAAATATAAAATCGTTATGTATCATGACATATACATCGATGCATGTAAATAATGTAAAACGCTCTTAGAGATTTAAAATAAATGCCGTTTTAAACAAAATGATTAATTATTTATAACACGGATTAATGCATTAAATTGTCATATTGGTTAGCAATCAATGTTTGAATTCATTTCAAATATGCATATAAATTTCTTCTAGACTCATTATACTTAATAAAGAGTTATTCAAGAAGGCATAGAATTGTAATTTCCTATATATTGCCAACTTGAATTGTATTTTGTTATTATAGGAAAATAAAGAATAAAAATAAATGAAATTATTATAAGATTATTTCTATCCTTTAATCTTCCATATCTTTGGTAGCGACATTCTTTAGATAAACTTCATTGCTATTGAGAACTTTTACTGAAGTTGGGAATTACCAATTTTTCTAAAACAATACTCTTTTTTGATAGAAAAAAGAAATATAAAGCTGGTTTCACAAGAAAAGATTTCTTTTTCGAAATGTAACGCTTTTTCTGAATTGATGTGAAAAGAAATCTTAAAACTCTGAAACCGGAGAATGTCCAAAAACAAACGCACTGCAAAGATGGGAATAAGCGATATGAAAGGTTTGCCTCTTGGGATACTTTTTCTCCTTTTCGATTAGAAAAGTATTATTTATAAAGAATAAAATCGATGACTTCAAGTAGAGATATGTGAACCTTAGAGGAAACAATATATGATGTCTCTTTCCAACTCCATTCGTCATCCTGCTGTAAGAGTATCATGTGCATTGTCGATATTCTGTTCCTTTGGCATCTACTGCTTTGAAGCTTTGACATTGAATTTTTCATTTCCTTTTGGGTGTTATGTTTTGAAATGTTCTTGACCAGAAATGTCAAATGTCATGAATTTACATGAGTTCAATGTCTTTTATGAATTCAAATTCATGCAAAAATGATTTTATCTAGATACATGTTTTTTTTTTTTTTTTTTTTTTGTAAGTTGTACACATTGTAATTGAGTTTCCAAACCATTGGTTGCGAGCAAGTTTTTGGTAGGCTGCGACAAGAACATAAATAAAATCTTCATTATGTTACATGGTTAGCATGGTCCATAAAGTTACATTGGTAACAGTGCAACAGCAATAAAAAAAAACGAAGCGCAATACGCAAATAAGAGACTCGTGAAAGACCAGCATCCAACTCTCCAATCGGAAAGCTCTTTTAGCTATGAATGATCAGTTCAATTTACATATGCTTTAATTAGGAGGAGTCTTATTACCATTTGTAGATCATTATATTAATAATTATATTTATAATAATTGTTGTTCCTTATTTCTTATAAGTTTTCCTTTTTGGGTCCATAAAGACACTTTCTCAAACATTGTGAGTTATTTACATGAAACCAAAGTTATCCAACATTTCTTGAAATATACTTTACACAGTATCTATTCCTTAGTTTTCTTTGTTTTAATGTCACATATTGATGGTCGAACACAGTTTTCATGGATGAAAACATAAAAGAAAGGAACTCTGGAGAGCATGGAATATTTCTAAATGTTCTAAATATCGCAAATTCTTGATTTTGTGTACTCTTATTATTTAAAAGAAGAAAAAAAAAAAATGAAATTTAAATATTCTGATTTTTATTTTAAAAGACGAATAAATCTCGAGCTGTATTGGTCTACTAATATCTCAATCATTTTCCTTATTTTACGGATGAATTATGAAATACTTTGGAGAAAAATATTACGCTGCTTGGTTCAGAAAAAATAATAATAATAAACATAGCAATGGCGAAAAAGCTTTCAAATTTGACGATGTAAACAGTTTGCTTAAAGTCTCGCCGTAAGTGCTTTCGTTTATTTGAACGAATTGAACAAAAATTTGAAAGTGAGTTCTACATCATTAGCGTAATGAACAGAAAGGAAAGTGCAGATTTTGTGCTGTGTATGTTTTAAAGTCGCCGACTTAGAAAAAAAAAATAAGAGTCTTAAACGAAGTTCTTCGCTCTGTAAACAAAAGAGACCAGTGAAAAACTTTTAAAGCCCATCCGGTACTTTTTTTCTGTCATTTGAAAAACGACCACGCATTTCTTCTTGAGTGAAGATCTTAAATCTGAAAGAACTAAAGCGCATGTAAGCTTCTCAGATGCTCATTTTTGCTATTCATTATTTCAAAAAGAGATTGTTGAGCAGCAGGTTCTTTTATTTATTCGAATTGAAGAACTTTCATTTCTTTGATAAAGAACGCATGTTTATTTTTTCAAGCGAACAGGGAATAAAATCGATGTGTAGCATCTTTGATCACGTTCAATGGCAGCTGTTTTCCCCCATCTAATCAAGGCTTTCCTGCAACTAAGTATTGCGTTATTTATTTTTTTTTAAATTTCTATTTAGAAAAAATGCAGCAAACAAATAATATTACGTTTTAATAAGTGACTGCCAATCAATTACGAAGAAATTCTTAAAGAAAGTTAAATTGTTTTAACAAAAGGGTATAATAGCATTTATGACATATAAAATACGTTCTAAACATTTGGAATTAGTGAAATTTATTAATGAATGCATTTTCTCTATAATAACTCTTAAAAAATGTGCTCGGTCTCAGCATTCTATACTTTATATAATTTCTGTTCTGGAATAATAAATAAGAATTTATTACTCTGTAAACAAAGACCTCCTTTTACAGTTTGACAATATCCTATTTCAATTTGATATCAAAGATTCATCTGGATTTTTTCACGAAAATATAAATCCGTTATTATTACAGGTATATTTTTTTAATCAGTAAATTCTTAAACTTTTATTATCTTAAGATGTCTGGTCTATATAAAAAACGTCGAATTTATTATACTTATTATATTGATATTTAAATCTTCACTACCTGTAAAACTTAGCCATTTCAGGTAATATGAAAAATATTTTAGATATTTAGCATAAAACGAATACATAATCATTTGTTTGGAGTAATGTAATTATATTTATGTCTTGAATCCTAAAACGCGTATATTACACATTTTTTAATAATCAAGCGCTCAAAGAATTTCTCTAATTGTTTTAATTTTCTATATTTCGACCAGATTTAATGAATGAATTATGTTTCAACAAAGTGATATTTTTGGCCCTATTTTTTAAAATACTTACTTTCTTAAAAAGAAAAAGTTTCATCAGAAAACTGAATAACATTAGAAGTTACCTATTAATGGAGGAAATTTGTTTCCACTTATTTAGAATTCAAATTCCTAATCAAGGGCATATACAGAACAATCATCTCTCAAAGCTTATAGCACTACTTACTCTTTCCTTTGAAATAAATCAAATACGCTAGTGTAGCTTTACTTTACTTATCATATGGATATGAATGCTCTTAAACTACATTGACGATGGGATGTAGTTAAAAACATTTTAGTCATAATTAGGCGGATAGCTTCAATTGTTTTGTTGTACTATTCCTCCAGAGATCCAGAACTGAGGCACCTCCACCCTGTTAGGCATATGGAGTCATCTGAATAATATCTGTTATCACGACAACGGCAGGAGAAAACTGAGATTAGAATCTTAAAAATTAGCAGCAGCATTCATTGGTTACACAAGTTATTTCCATAGATTACACATTCCGCCATTAGAGTGGAGGTTACTTGAATTTATAATTTTAAAGTACCTGCTTACGTGTAGACAACTTTTCATCCGAATAATTACGGCGCTTTCCATTGTTATTTCATTTGAGGCAAAGAATGAGTGACTACTGAAGAATCCGTTTTTAGAATTAAAAATCAAACATTTATTATTCAACATTTGTTTCAATGAAATCATTTCTTATATATGAAACTAATAAGTATTTCTAAATATAGGTAAATATATAGAAAACTTGTTACCAGCTTGATACTAACACAGAAAAACAAATGGAAAGAATGTTCTTGGATATATTAATAATATACATAAATCATTTACCAATTACGCATAACAATTATTCTAATGGGAAATTTTGAGTATCCAGCTCAAAATTTGAATAATATAGTACTATCACAGATTCCTTATAACTTTATTAAGATAATTCTATAAAAGTTTTTATATAGTACTATCACAGATTCCTTATAAATTTATTAGGATAATTCTATAAAAGTTTTTATAAATAAATAAACTTATGTTGAATTCTGATCTATTTACAGTGAGAGGAAATTTTTTTGAAACAGTAAGATCTTTTCTACAGATATTTCTTAAGTTTTATGCATTTTCAGCGAGTTAATAATTGAAAGGCGAGGAATGTCTTCACATGAAATTTCTATAGATAATAAAAAAACAGCTTTTCGAGACAATAACTTCGATTTAGATATTATCGATTTTTTTAAAAAAAAGTTTCCTAATTTTTCAGTGAATAAATAATTGGAAAAATTTGAATCAATTCAAATATAGTTAGGAGTTTAGCTCAAAACATTTCTCAATATTAAAAAAAAAAAACCATCGTCAACGAGAATAAGATGGATTTGCCATAAAATTCAAAAACAGGTAGCTGAATGATACTCCTAACAGGCTGTCTCCTCTTTGGAGACAACTGAAAATATAAACGTGCATCTGTCTAGACAGGAAAATCATCTTTTTGGGTAAACATATACGGAACAAGTGAAAATTTCGAAATAGAATTCCCAAATCATAAAAATTTCTAGTCTCTATCGGTTGGATGCACTTTACCAAGTGTTCGGTTGAGGATTGTAACTGACTTAAACAATTTAAGAATATTCAAACTTTTAAAGTACTGACTCAAAAAACATTCTGTTCTTAAATGAAATCTAGCAAATATTTGAAGAAAATATAGTTTGAGTTGGACATGGGTAAAAAAACCTTTCTAATAATATATATATATATATATACATTTTTTTCTTTAAAAATTAAGCCTCCGTTGTCTTATTTTAACATAAGCTCAATAGAATAGAAAAAGAATTTAGCGAATTAATAATAGTCAA
Source organism: Argiope bruennichi (assembly GCF_947563725.1). Taxonomy (NCBI): domain Eukaryota; kingdom Metazoa; phylum Arthropoda; class Arachnida; order Araneae; family Araneidae; genus Argiope; species Argiope bruennichi. The sequence goes on along the minus strand of NC_079159.1, from coordinate 52,940,315 downwards.
AGATTTAACTTAGTGGTTCATTGTATATTTTATTTTGTCATGAAATTTCGAAAAATACTTGAAGAAAATGTTGAATGATCAGCACATAAAACTAATCAATCAGAGTTTTCTCATTGCTCCATAATAATAAAAAGTAAATTCACTCGCATGTAATTCATATGACAATTCATTGCACAAAATTATTTGAGTGCGATGGCGGTCTTATTGAATTAAAAAAAATCTAGTTGGAGTCATTAAAAGTCCAGCTTCGTGTCAAGTAACATGCATGGGACGCATCATGTAGCTGAAAGAATGATCATATTTTAAAAATACTATTTGATACTTTTATTCTATTCTTTTTTCATACAATAAATTCAACAAATGTGCTTCCCTAAATAAGATTAGGAAGATATTATAGCAAGAATAGCAACATCATGAGCAAAACAATGTCCGAAGTAGATCGACGAAAATTCCAAAAGCCTCTTTCTTAATATTTCACTAATATTGGCAGATAATTTTTGGCTTTCACGAACGATCAATCTTCGCTAACATCAGTCCCATCCCCTATCCATCGTTCTCTAATCGACAAACGAATCACTACTGGCTTAAATTTCAACAATGTAAGAGTGAATGCGTAATACAGATTCCCCGTTATTCCCCAATTTACTAGTGCTCATCTCTGATAAGAAGAATTATCCTCGTTATTGTGGCGATATATTTAGTTTCTTTATCATAGGGTTTGAAAAATATATTAATTTTGATTCATAATTTGAATTATGATTCTTATTGAATAAAATGATATATATATATATATATATATATATATATATATATATATATATATATATATATATATATATATATATATATATATATATATATATATATATATATATACAGGGTGTCCTGAAAAAATGTATACACATTTTAGCAGCTGATAACTAAGTTATTTCTTCTTTCTTTACAAACTGAACCCATTGAACCGAGTGATGGCAGACAGACTTGAATTTGAAGAAAGGAAATTTATTCTAAAATGCTACTGGAAGTATGAAAATGCAGTAGAAGTGCAAAGACAATTTAAGAGGGATTTTAACAAAGAATCACCTACACGAGTTACCATCACTCGAATTAGAGATAAGTTTGAAGCTGATGGAACTGTTCAGGACGTCCATAAACCTGCAACAGTTGTTCAATTGAGGGCAACCATTGAACATGAATGTACGAATATCCCTAGGGAATTGTTCCATCATGTGTGCTATTCCATCGCTTCGCGTTGTCAGCAGTGTCTGGAGCAGAACAGACATCAGTTTGTGAACATGCGATAACAAGACAATAGAATGATATTTGTAGAATCTTTTACATGTTGAAAATTATTCGAATTATAATAAACCCCAAATTTACAATTATTTAAAGTGTGTATACATTTTTTGGGACACCCTGTATATATATATATATATATATATATATATATACATACATATATATATATATATATATATATATATATATATATATATATATATATATATATATATATATATATATATATATATATATATATATATATATATATATATGATATGCATGATGGGGGGGGATGTTAAAAGCACAGCACAGGTTAAACTACCGTAACTAGAGTTACAAAATTTAGCACGTAGTTGCGTAAACGAGTAATGAATAGCCGAGTAAATGCGAAATAAGGTTTCTAAAAAAAAGCACTTCAATTTTTTGTAACACCTTATTAGCCAATGTGGCAGTGAATATTCATTAAAAATATAATTTCTAATGTATTTATTCGTTTATTTTTCAGTAATACATTGAAAAAACAATACAGTATTCCAGAAAAACAAGGAATAATGTTTATATTGACTTTGCACGTAATTTTCCCCGCCTTAAGAAAAGATAAAACATATTTGCTTCCGTTGACAATGACGACTCAAATAGCGTATATATATTTTTTGATACATAAGTGATTTTTCCAACCATACATTTTTATACATGTTTCATTTACTATTTTTTTCTACTACCATATATTTTATGCATTTTATCAAATACCAGTTGATTTTCCTATTAAATTACTTTTTCCGTATAATTTTCAAAAACTAGTCATTTGAATAATGTGATTTTATTGGTATCAAAAATTTATTCTCTCTTTTTTTTTTCATCAATTGGTGGAAACGTTTGTTTTTACATTATTTTTTAGAAATGAAAACACTTCAACTAATTCTCAACAAATCGGATTAGTTTATAAAATTTATTTTTTATAGAATCCTTTTTGAAATCATGAAGCATATGTAAACTGAACCTTCCATTACTTCTAGCTACAGGAAAGTTATAGTTCCAGCCGTCTATTTTATTGGAGGAATTATGTAAAAATGCAATAATTTTCTTTTTTAAACGTATAACTAAGATGTAATTTCCTATTGCATTTACAAGAATTAAAAAAAAGTAAATCAGCGTTAATAGTTTCCATAAAACTTTCTTGCATACTCTTTAATAAACTTGGCATGCCAAAGAACGATCTAAATGGCTTACGCATACAACAGTTACGAAATACTAACTTTTGGCATGCATATAGCATTTTTGCTTAATATATGGTGTCTTCCAGACGAGTTATTTGGGCGATTACTTCCTGGCATGTGTTAATAGTATCCAAAGATTGAATTTGTGTTTTAGGCACGCTCTGAACCGACTCAATAAAAGAAAAATTTGACACTAAAGTGCATTTACCGTCACAAAATCCCATATTATATTTGATATATTGAAATCATTTCAACTTTTACATCTTTCTAAAAGTATATACCAGCAGACGGTCAATCCCTCGTTAGACTCAAAATTTGACAGTTGTTTAGACTCGCTTTGCAATTATAGTGTAAACTTATATTCGAACACCTAGTCAGATGAAATTCCTCTGAACAGATGTTACTCAAAATTTGATAGAAATGTGCGAATTTGGTGTAAAAACGTATACCAAATTTCAACTCTCAAGCTCAAAGTATTTTTGAGTTTTCTTTATCACGGACAGATAGGCATTTTCCAATAATGTGTTTTTGGAACTCAGAGAGGTTTAAAACTTTGTGATTTGGCAAAATCTCAAGTTCGAATATTTTGATAATTATTACATCTTCTCTATCTATATATACGGGAAAGTAAAAACAATAGGTTTTTTCCCCTCGAAATTCTATAAATGATATATAATTGAAACTAAAGCTAAATGGTGCACTATACTGCAATGTAGTCTATCTAACGAAAACTTTAAACGCCCTTTCTGGCCATCCTTCTTATGTCGGAAAACGATTTTTGGTTTTCACAGAAGATCGATTTCTCTAGTAGCTCTACTACCCTACCATCCATCAAATTCTAATAGGCCGGCTTAACATTAAAGCTTTAAATTTCAGCGTCGCACGTGTAAAATGAATTATGGTGCTTTTCCACCTTTTCGCTTGCTCGGCTCAGAGGCAGTAGGTTTGATCCGGATATATCGGAAATAACGTTTTTGTTTGATTATCTTGAGGCTTTAAATATTTTTTTTTTTACTTTGATTCATCGTTTTTTATTCTGAATTTTATTTTATCGTATAATATACAGATATTCGGAATTTTCGAGGATTTCATTTAACCCGTAACCGGAGACATGAATTAGATATTACGAAATTACACTCATTTTAATAACTTTTGAGATTTAATAAACGAAACTGAAAAATAAAATATTTTAAAATGTTATTTTAAGAATATTTATTTATTCTTTTTTTCATTATTCAAATTAAAAGCAGTTTTAGAGACATTGAGTCAGTGATTCAATAAATAAAAATAAAAACTTTGAAAAGGAATTACTCGGTTATGCGCACTAATTCATATTTAGACTTTTTCTAATATACTGGTTAAAGAACAACTTGAAGGTATTGAGAAGATTTTGTATTCAAGGAAAAAATATCACGTGGTAATCAGAGCTAATGAATAATGCAGAGTCAATTGGACTCCGTCTCCAATTACGGGTTATTGCATAAATTAATGGAATGATATAATAATCATGCCGATCGACCAGTTTTTATTATAATGATTAACATAACATAATTAAATTAATCCGAGCAATATAAAAATAATATTAGTAGATGCTTTTAATTTAATATTTATTAATAATTAGTTAAAAACTTTAAGTGATCTAATAATATAATTTTTTCAATAGTTGTAGACTTTGATTTTAATAAAACTTAAAAACAATAACTTGTACTGTAACACTTAAAGAATACTGCCAATATACGGTTCTTAAACCTGCTATTCATTTAATCTAAACAAGCCAAAGGAAGTAGACAGAATGTATAAAATAGAACTGTTGGTATGTAATAATAAGGTTTTTAAAGATTAAAAAAACATTTTATGATAAAAAAAAACTTTTCACTAAAAAAAACTTGTCACAGAAAGATAAAAAAAATACATGAATGTAATGCTTAAAAGTTTTAATAATATTTTTTTTATCTATAAAAGCTTAATGAGAAAGCATTTATCTTTTAAAAAATCATTTTACTAAACCTGAGAATCTTCATTATTTCTTAAGATAAAATTATTAATTTTTTTTTTACAATAGCGCGGTTAAATGTAACGAGAATTCCAGATTGTTTGAACAAACCTTCTTTGAATCAATTATTTTTTGAAAAATATCCGATCACTGTTCCCAAAAGAATAATTCTTTTTCTTTTTCATTTTCTTTAAAAGAAGAAAAGCCAGCTATCGGCAAGAAACCGTTAACAATAGCGACTCGAAATAATAATAAGTGTCCGCTCATTAAAAGCAGTTTTCTTGTTAGTTGCTAGGTTACCAAAAAAGTATTACTAAAGAAATTATTTTTTTCTAGAAAAAAATGAAATGCAAGGCGCTCAAACTGTTTCAATTGAACTTTTTCGATTCGAAATTCGCTTATGCATTCTTAGACAATTAAATAATTGTTTCTAATGCAGAGAAATTCAGAATTTTTTGTAACATTAATGGGTTTTTTTCATGTGTTTTGTACGCAATTATTCCTAAATACCAATTATTTACAGGATGTCCTTTCATGAAACAATTGTAACAATTTCAGAGAGAAGAAACTGTTTTTTTGATATAATAAGTTTAGGAACACGACTTTAAATTAGCACAAAATGAATGTTGAAATTCTTATAGGAACATTGTTAAGGTTTATATAAAAATTGTTAAAAATAATTTTATTTTTAATTTCAAGGAAAGAGTTCCGAAACGCTTTAATTAAATATGTATAAACATTTAAAAAATTATATTATGAAATATTTTAAATTTAGCTTGATTTAAATTAGCTAGATATTTTAAATTTAGCTAGATTTAAATTAGCTAATAATTCAATTACTAGATATTTTTAATTTAGCTGGATAATACATCCACATAAATCTCATAGATGAAAATAAAAGGAACATTAGTAAATAAGTAAGTTTCCACTTTTCAAAAATAATAGCTAAATAACGAGTCGTTGCCGTAAGGCACGGACTAGCTGATTTGACGTACGATTATCCAAGGCGATTTTTGAAGGACCGTCGCAAGTACTGTTCGTAATGAGAATATTATGTATCGACACAACCCTAATATATTGGATTGGTAACAAAGTGATTGCGGATTTTAAATGAGAAGGAAAATTTAAATTTTTGCTTAAAAATATAACTTTTATCTAGTTAGGCATTGTCCATCTTTGACGATAACCTTTTGCCACCTTTCAGGTAGTGTCATAATTCCATGTTCATAAAACATCTCATTTTTGCAAACAAAAAACCGAATTAAATGTGATTTGACATCTTGAGCGTCATTAAAAATTTTGCCATTTAAGGAGTTCTGCATGGAACGAAATAAATGGTAATTTGAAGGCTCAAGGTCAGGGCTATATGGTAGAGGTGACAACACATCCCAATATAGTTCCAATAATTTTTGGCGAGTGCCCTAAAGTGTGTGGGGCTTTGCATAATAATACTGGAAAACAACAACTTTAAGATTTGCCAATTCTACCATCTTTTCTTGAACTGCTTCGCTCAATTTGGTGAGTTGTTTAAATGTATCGTTTGAATTACAGTTCAAAGTGCAAAATTCCTTTATAATCCCATCAAACTGACAACATAATATATTTCATAATATATTTATATTTTGAATCTTAGCTTTTGGCATCTTCTGGGCTGGATCCTCTTCGATCTATGATCTTTTAAGATTTACGTTGTTATAAAATATCCAATTTTCGTCACCAGTAATGAGTTGTTTCCGAAACAAATAAAATTCGTTGTGCTTCAGAAGAGAATCGCAGACGTTATTACGTTGCATCAAATGAATTTTTTGAGGCATCCACAAATCGAGTTTCTTGATGCAGTCAAGCTGTTTTAATGTTTTTTAATACATGTGTGCAATGCATCGAGCTTTCCAGCAATACTACATGTTTTGCTATGACGATATGAATCGATAATAGGCTTGATATAGGTCTCATAAACTTCAACTTGGCGGCCATATCGTTGCTCATTTTTCGGTGAAAAATCAACGGAGCGATATATGACAAATCAGCTTCGACACTGCCTCTCTTTCAAGGTTTCATTCCCATATGCGGCACATAACTTCTTGTGTGCTTGCGATGGATTCTTGCCTTTTCGGAAATAAAATATTTCTGAAATGCGCTTCTTTTATCTTTAAATTGGGATGAAAGCGAAATATAATAATTAATCGATACAATTTTTTTTTACTAAATTAAAGGTGAAAGTCCAAACAATAAGAAAACAATATAAATTAGGTGTTTTGAACACGCTGACTAAACAAAAAAAAGTGACAAAACAATCTATTGACAAAATCGCAATGACTTAGTCGCCAACTCAATACTATCATTTCCAGTGGTTCAGGCATTCAGCTTATTCTGTGTAGAGACAGATGCAAATTTTGCTGAAAAGAGAATATCAATAAAATGAACAAAAAAACTATTAAAAATAAATTAACAAATTTTAATTTTTTTGTAAAATATATGCCAATAGTTGAATAAACTATTATTAACTACACCAAAAAATCAGTGGATTCAGAAAAATAATTATTTTTTCAAATTATCTTTGTTCAAAATTATGTTATTTATGATTTATGTGTTTTAGAAATGATCCTTGAATGATAAATAGATACATTTTACAAAAAATACTTGAATTTTGTTCTATACATAAGCTGCCAAATGTTGACCAATTCATTTTACCACATTGCGAGAATAATTAATATATCAGTTTATTGTTAAATGCAACTTGAAAAATCTCTTTCTTTTATTATGTTAAGATATAATTATATTTGTTTTATTATATCAACAAAGTTGGTTGATATAATAAAATAAATATAATTAATATGGTGATTAAACATCTGGTAGTAATAGGCAATTAATTATATATTAAATTTAGAAAAAAAATTATAATTGAGAAATAATTAAAACGTTCATGAGTTTTAATACAATCATCGATAGATTAATAATATATAAAATATAAATTTAACCTCTTCATCTATCAAAAGTAACACCAATGTCCTCAATATACATTTGTGCCTTTTTTATCATAAAAATTCTAATTTGAACAGTTATTTAGTAGAATGCAGTTAACGTAGTGTTGTCTTTGATCGTAAGATATTTTTCAAAAGATATTGCCACTCAGCAGTTTCTCACTTAATGGTTAACATTTTTTTTAAAATCCTTTTTTTCAAGTATACTCCTAAGTAGCTTAACTCCGATTTATAGCTTGTTAACGAACTTTCTAAAAGTATTGGGAGTCGTGGATCTGTAATATTGGACTAAAAGGTGGCCTTTCTTGGCGGAATATCGACACCAATCAGTGTCAGAATAGCTTCAAGAGTTCTTCCCGATCCGATAATTGTCTTGAGTACATTAAGCAATAATTACATCCAGTCATTCTTATAATCGATTTTTTTATTTTTTGGAAAAAGTAGCACGATTTTTGTTCGCAATAGCTTGAAGCACATTCTACCTTCGTTCTTAATTTTAAGAAATTAAGAACGAAGAATTCGTTAAATTTTAAGAAATAAAATAATTTATTATATTTTTATTGCAAGCTATAAACGTTGATTACTTAATGCATTACAAAAATCTTATTTGTCGTCGATTTAGGATGAAAATTTTCTTATTTGTAAACACAAAAAAAAAGCATTTCTGCCTAGAACAATTAATTTATTTTAAATGTTGCATATATATATTATTATGGTATATTCTCAAAAAAAGTTTTTTGTTGAATTTATTAATTTATAGCAGTACAAAAATCATTCCAATAGATTTTACTGAATAATGAGGCGGTTACCAAATTATGGGCAGAGGAAAGGCTTTCTCATATTTGTTTTATGTGTTGTTTTCTGAAAAATGGAGATGAGCACTATTGGATCGAAAATCCGTTTGCAGAAGTTAAAGTGCGAAAAAAGGAATAATGCTCATTAATTGAGCTATCGCTTGATTAGGCTCTGAAATATACTTTTTTTGTAAAAACATCAACATCCTGTTCTGTATAAATATGACCAGCAAGCGGTAAACTGTTAATAAGACATTTGAAAGATGCTCTTCTTTTTTCTTTATGAACGCGCATTCTCAAATATTCTTGAAACACGAATGCAGAAAACAGGCTAAATGGAAAAAAGTGACTAGAGGTTGAACTTATCGAGTTGTAATCCAGTTGTTAACTCTCTTGTGTAGGACAGACAATGTTTAAAATCACACTGAGTTTTCTGAACCGAATATTTAATTGAAATTTTTACTGACCATTAATTACAGCATACCAAACGATCGCCTACTGTCGCTAGCAACAAAAATATTTATATTCATTATATACAATAAAAATTAACGTAAAATCAATCATTAACATACTGATTAAGCTTTTTAAAATGTAAAAATATGAACTGAAATGTGAAACTGAGTTCACTATTTTATTAAAATATTTTTTTTCTCAACCTAGAGCTGTAAAAAGTTTAAATCTGCCACTACAAAGAATAATACCGGCTTCTCATTTAATATATTAATACTCATTATTTATATAAAATTTGAGTTATTATTCTATATATCATGATAAGTTATATTTTCCTAAATGTATATTAGCAGTGGTTAAGGCTTTTTTCGTGGAGTTTTGAATCACACTGCATTTATAATTCTTATGCATGTCATTATTTTGCATGCCACCAAATTCAATTTTTTTTATTTTAACATTTACTTAACGGGCTTGTCTGAAACTAAATATTTTTAAGACAAAGCAAAAGCTTACATAATAATCGTATATCATTATACGATATGATTTTAGATTTTATCGTAATCATATAGGTTATCATCGTAATCGTATAATAATAATATCGTAACGTAATCGTAAAAATAATATGTCGATAGTAGTTGTAGAAATTTCAACAATTCCCACTATCGTATTCAATTCAATATATTTTTCCTGTAAATAAATAAGGTATCACTAACAACAACATCTTCCGGTAAAATGAATTTCGAGAAGAAATTTATTCCATTTTTTTAAACTAGACCTTTACAAAGCTTCATTAAGTTTAGTTAAAAAAATATTATTTAGTTACACCAGCCTTGAAAAATTTTACACTCAAAATGATCCAGGATAGATTAAACAAATTTTAATCTTTAATTAAAGAGCAAAATACCGTTAACGTTATCTGGAAGTATTTCTTGCAAAAATTTTAACTATCTAAAATTTTTCCAAACATCAAATTCTGCCATCGCAAGAAGCATTAATTTTTCATTTGCTGAGATCACAGAACCCTACAATTTAATTATAAATTTCTAAGCATATGCTCTAAAAATTAATTTCCCCATCTTCATTAAAAATATCCTCACTCAAATTAAATTTACGCTACCATCCCCGCCTGCTTCAACTTCTACACATCCACAAATAAAAATTCGCCCAGCCATAAGCCATCTGAGTATATTTAAACTGAACTGCTCCTGGTTTGCATGCTAAGCTTTCCAAGTGATAAAATCCTGAAAACTCAATTAACTAAACCTCGTAGCTTCAAGTGATGAACTCAAATGCTCATGTTAATCTCATCTATTTGCAATCAACAACGACGAACTCATCCCTCTAAACTCGTCTGATTAATTCCTCGACTCTGTGAAATTCGTTAATGTAATTCAAGCGCTTCTGCAACTGGTTGCTCATTAAGTTTTGGAGATTTCACACGTGAAATTGTTCCTGAGTGCATTTACCGTAGCGCGTAATGGTGTCTATATTCTGATTGCATTCTGTGTCGGATTGCACATAAGATTGGCGAAATTTTCTCCAAGTTTGTCAATAAGAATTCATGTGACCTTAAGTTTGGAATTTTGAAGTTAATGATTAGACATATCAAGGATTTCAGGAGAGAGAGTTTTTGTTTATTTTATATATAAAATGTTTGTTCCTGTATATGAATGTTTCTGTTAGGGTTGCTAAATTTTTAAACGAATTGTTAAGCTTGATTAAAGTCTTTTCAGTATCAGATTCTGCTGTTATATTAGTCTAAAGAATAAAGATGCTTAATATTGTTTATATATGAGGGGCATTTGACCGATTTCATTGACAGCATAACGAAATTTTCTTAAGTCAGTTGTGTAAGATTTCAGAAGATGCTAGTTGTTGTTTATTGAAGTTAATGACTAGGCTCTTTATGATTGACCAAGTTTTAACATTCTGCTACAGAGAATGTTTATCTTCTTACCGAAGTTTAGTTTATTAACGTCCCGTTTAAAGCAACACAAGGGCTATTTTGGGACGGACCTAGTAATTTTGAACCGCGATCAGATGACGAGGACGACACCTGAGCTGACACCCTTCTCTCCGCACCGCACCACACCACACCAGCGGGAGGACGTTTGGTCATGACGGATTTAATGGGCAACATACCCCCTTACCCTACGATTCTTCGGTGGAATCGGGTCACGAACCTGAAACCCTCCGGTTCCGAAGCCGAAACCTTACCACCAGGCCACCGCGGCCCTATCTTCTTATTGAAATATATCTGATTGTGTCATTGCTTAGTTCATGCAAATCCATTAAGTTAATTAAAATGGTGCTGCAGCTGGTCACTCTTTAAACTATGGGTATTTCGAACTTCAAATTTTTCTTGAGTATATTTACTGTACTAGTACTTGTGCATAATAGCTGATTAAGGCCTATGCCGGATTATTTTAATAGAATGGCAATATTTTTTGCACTAATTAAAATTCAGAAGACCCAAATAAGTGATTTCGATAAATCACTTATTTCTAGAAATTTATAAGCTATATAATGAATTTCATTGAACGATAATTTTTTACAATGTCTTACATAAAAATTTTGTATTTCTATTTTTGTATTTTTATTATTGTATTTCTATTTGTGTTAATGATTTTCCACATGAATTCTTATAAATGCAATATATACTTCTCAAGGTTAATAAAACAAAAACGTGTCGGCTGTTATTGGCGCATTTTAAAAAAACGAAATCACAAATTAGTACCGACATTTTGATTGGGGCCTATCGTATTTTACGAATAAAATTATAAAATTTCTTGTAGATTTGGCGGTAAGAACTCAGAATAGGCTAAGTGTTGTATGTTGAGATTAATAACTAAACACATTAAAAATCGGTAAATTTTTAATGACATGATGTCGAAAATGCTTCGTTTCTTAGCAGGAACATATCTATTTGTGTTATTTATAAATTCACTCAAATCCAAAATAATAGAAATTGATTGTTGTGAGAGTAATGAAGCATACAGAGCTTTAACGAGATTTTGCTATAGGCTGTTGAAATTCTACATTGATAGGCCAGTTTCTCTTTCAAGTCCAGGATATAAGGCAAATATATCCTTGGTAATAACCTGTTTTACATCCTACATCGGTGTTTGAAACAGAAACCGGATTGCGAAGATAGAATGTTCGCGGTCGGTTAAGCCGAATCAGTAGTGAAAGGGTTAAAGAACTAAGCTGAGTACTTTTGTCTATATTCTCATCAGAATTTAGCTACAAAGTTGACAAAATGGTCTACGATTCTGCGTCTATGGATTCATCAGAACTTGTGTGGGGCATTTTGAGTACGGTGCAGTGGCTGAAAGGATAGGTGCAACTCAGGACATATCATTATTTTTCACACCTTAGCCTTAACTGAATTAAGAACAAAACACAAAAGGATTAGCTTTTCCTGCATGACACTCAAGCACTAATGTCTTATTTACATGCCATCCCTAAGATGCAACCCTGGATTCTATTCCCTACTTTTAACCAAAATCAAAATCACATTAAATGTAAAAATAAATATAAAATGAATTATTCCGGAATTAATAATTTATATCATGAAAGTTTTAAATTGCACATTTCTTTCCATAAATGAAGGTACATGCTGGCACCCATATTCTATTTCGAATTAGCACTAATTTTTCTGCAAAAGTGTCAATAAGAATACAAAAAAGCTAACATATGGTACTTTTTAACTATTAGTTGCTTAGGATTGGTCAATTTTAGAACTATTGCCTCTTCTTGCTCTACAAGGCATTCCTGATCTTATCCATAGTCCACAATTTTAAGCGGAGGAAAGGGGATGAGATCTTCATTGGAGATTATGCCAGACAGATTCAGGAATACCACTCCTACTAATTTTTGCCTACGGGAAAAAATAATAGTAATTAAAAATATTATTAAAAATAAAATTAATTACAAGTATTATCCCGCATATTATTTGAATAATTTATATTTCTCATACTGAAGTACAAAAGGTTCTTTTTGTTTTTGACACTATCTTGTGAAGTGAATAAAAAATAAATATATCTTAACTGATTATTAAATCATAGGAATAATTTTTTTTTCATAATTTGTTTCGCTTTTTTCATTTTGTAGCAACTAATCATGTAACGATTAATTTACAATCGTCTTATATTTCAGCAATAATAAATTTAATGATCCAATGCAATATATAAGATGCCAGAATATTTAAAATTTAAAAAAAACCATGCTATAGTATATGTTCTGGCAAATAGAAAAATTAGAACTATTTTCAAACTAGTGGATGACATACTATATGATTTATTTTTTTATTTTCGATTTTTTTTCAACCAGAAATGCATTATATATTGAAATTTTAGTCGGTCTTGATACTTTTTTTCACTAATTTGAATATGTGCGGTGAGTAAATTTATTTTCTTGAAAGCACAATTTTTCACTTGTGGTATTACATTATCTCAAAAATCGATTTTTCTTTTGCATAACTTATTTGTTATCTTTTCCTTTAGCTCGGTTATGGAATTCCATGTTCCAGATATTTTAAAAATTCAGTTTCGAATGGTCTGTTTTTCTCCTGTTATGGAACATATAAATCTTCAATATTTAGGCTTAGAATTTCTTATCATTTCTCAAGGAAATACGTTACGGTATTAGAAGATATACATTTTTTTTTTCCTTTTTGCTATTTATTAAATTCAACCATTTCTACGGTTTCCTTTATTTTTATGAAATTAGTTGCTAATATATCTATAAACAAAGATATTTTAGCAAAAATTTGCTTAAGATTAAATTTCAGATATTATTATATTTCAAAAAATTATCTTTTTAGCAATAATAGTTAAATTGCTGTGCAAATAGTTTCTGAATTTCGTGAATTTGAATGAATCGAAAGAGGGGCAATTTAGTTTAGTGGTATAACATTATGCGTGCACACATTGAGTTTTATAATTTTTTTAAAATCCTTTTGAGTGGTAATTTGCCTTTAAAAATTTGAAAGAGATACAAACCTTTAGTTTAAATCATAATGACGTGCAAATATTTTAGGCTTTATTAGTTTATTTTAATTTTATTTCTGCAATAATTATTTAGTAGCAATAAAATATCAGAACATCGATTACAATGAATGTTAATAGAAATCCCATGACTCTATAATGAAAAGTAAGCATTTTGATTGGTTATTTTTTTCACACATGTAACATGACGCAACTTCCAAAATAGGTTAACAGCCTTTAAGATAGATGACTATGTTGAAATGTGATTTTTTTTAAAATTATGAAATTTCTTTTTATTAAATATTCTTAATGTTTGAACAGATTTTTTTTTTGATAAAAACATTAGAATTTTGTTTCTAAGTCTATTCTTTTGGAAGTTAAATTGATTTTTATGTTTGCATTTACATGCAGTTTAATGCTATTTTTCATCTTTAAATACTATTTTCTTAAATATAGAATAGGATAGAATTTTCTTATGAAAAATCTCATAAATTAAAATCAAATGCATAGGTTTTATTCACATTTGATATAATAATTTCTGAAAATATTATGCAGTTCCTAAACAATAAACAATCTAATCATTTAGAAATATTTTATAAGTTGTTTTAGCACTTCACAACTTAATAAAGAAAAAAAAAGTGGAAGTTTTCTACTATTTATCCGTCAACTACCAATATTTAATCAATGAAAAGAAATACAACTTATTTTTTTAGTACAGAAACTATATAATATATTTCTTATGTTATCTGTAAAAGTTTAAGCAAACAATTTGTTCAATCGCTAAACTATAATATTTTTGCTTTATACCTTTTTTTAATCCAAAAAAAGCACTTATATATTTATACTTATATACTTATACTTATTTTATAGATGTTTTTTCAATCTTATTTCTTTCTAAATATTTAAAATTTCGAACGTTTTTCTAAAAAATCATCCCAACGTAATCACATATCTTAATCGTTATAATTGAATAAATTAATGAACAACAAAATAAAAAATGTATTAGACATCTTAAAGTAAATTTTAGGTAAACATTAAAAAATGTTTTTTTAAAAATGTAATTTTAGTTTTATAAATTTTTGTCATATGAATATAATTACTTTCCATACCTAAATGATCTGTTCTGTGGAGAGTTTTGAACTATATTTTATATATCTTGTTACAGAACCAGCATAAAGATGTATCAATCTAGAAACATGATTTTTACAAAGTATAAAAAGAAGAAGAAAATGGTAACATAATATGTCTTAAACTTCTTATTGTAGATTTTATGTAAGCAGTAAACGCATTACATTGTAGAGGCTGAATAATTTTTATTTTATAAATATTGGTGATCTTATTAGATAGTATTTCTTTATCCAAACATTTTCTCTGATACATTTGGACTGTATCTATTCCCTACATATTCAATTGAATATCACTCTTTCTACTTTATGCTATTCGTTTAAGTCCTTGTAAACTTTGTATACACTATTGCTGATCAAATGCATAGAAAATTTTGATCTTCCTTTCCTAAATATCGCGATATGCGATCTATTTGAAATGCTAGTTTTCATTCCCAGCTATACAAATAAAATCTCCATATGGAAATGCGCACTAAGATGATATTTCACTGGACAGTCCGATGTGCATTTTGATCGAAAGAACTATATTTAGTTTTCAAAGCAACTCCCTTTGCGAGAGAGATATACTCGATGCTTGTATGATATTATATTTGCTCCATTTTTGAGATATGCTGTCGGATGTTATTTTGCTGATGTATGTAAGAATTGAACACTTGTTCATCTTTTACTAAATCTCTAGACATTGATATTTTCTGTAAATCTTTGGATATTGTTGTTCAGAAACTTTAACATAAGCTTCTTTCTAAAAATACTTAACCCTGAGATCGAAAATTGTATACCTTGATATTGATAAACTCTTTCTATTAAATTGGTGGATCAATAGGTGGTAATCCTATCAATTGTTACAGATAGTATTATAATTGCTTTTATTTGAATACTTAACACTGAGAACGAAAATTGTATACCTTGGCAATGCTGTACTTTTCTATCAGTGCTTTTTTATTAATTGGGGGGGGGATATTTTTACGATTGTTATAGATAGTATTATAATTATTTTATTTCAAAACTATTTATAGCTAATAGTATTATTGATAAAATTATGCCCACTATTTACTGTCAACAAGTGTGTTCTACCTTCGTGCACTTGATTTTTAGATTCGTATCATTAAAAAAATTAACCATTTAATATATAATTTTTATAAATTAAATATTAAATATTTTATTTATAAAAACTAGTTAATATATTTATTTTTAAATATATAATACAAATTTTTTATCTTTATTTTACAATTGAAAATAAAAATATAAAATTTAATATATATCTGCAGTTCTAATATCAAGATATATTTTTACTTTTATATATTTTGCTTAAGGAATACCTGAATTATCATTATCACATATTTATAGAAATTACACTGACCGCCAATGCGATATGATTTAACCTATAATTAAAAGATTTTTTTTGTACTTATAGCATATTTTGCATTTTTGACTTATTAAGTACACAAGCCCATGTGTAGAAGCATCAATAGACTGTCACTGTGATACTGGTATGGTACAAAAGTGGATACAGATACACAATTTTGGTGATTAAGCCAATTATTATGTTTCTTTCATCAAATTTGTTACATGATTAAAATATTATACACATGGTACATATTAATTTACCCTTGATGAATAAGTTCCAGAATTTAATAGATAATGGATTTCATTCTTTGCTGATGTAAAACCTACAGCTAAATTTCATAACTCTAGTTTTTTTCCCATTATTTTGTTTATAGATAGAAATAATAATAAAAAGTTATATATTTTTTTAGTAAATATATGATATGAAAACATATTATCTACCAGATAGTATTCCCATTAATCTATAGTGAATAGCTTATAAGCCAGTTAAAAGCCACAGTACGCGGGCAATTGCTTTTGTATCGTGGTCATGTTACTGGGCTGCGAACCATAAGGATCCAGCTTCTATCCTCGCTCATCTCAATTCGCCACAAATCTATCATTTAGGGACCTGTTACCGGATAGCCCTATTATCAGTATGCAATCCATACTCTCCTCGAAAATCAATATGAAACCGAGAGGAACGAACCTATAATCGAAGTGTTGTGCCATTTAAACGAAGTACAGGACTGTTCAAAAAGAAGACGATTAAAAATCTTCATTTCTAATGAAGAACAATCGGTAGAGATATAAAAGATACATCTCTGAATAGAGGAAAGTTCAAAATATTATTCTAAGCAATCAACATGGTTTCCATTTGTTATGAAACAAACGTCAAATCAGAAATCTATCTCTTGCCACGCATGAAGTAATAATCTCTGATAACTGAACTTACTGCTATAATAATTCGACATTTTAAATTTTGAAATGTCTCAGATATTGATTTTAAGCATATTCTATGCTATTAATTGGGAAATTGGAAGCTCTTTATTTCCTTCGCTTGTAGGTATCATAGTGATATTTTCGAATAATGTCAACATTTTCATTTGTTCTGCAGAATGATCAGTGTCTTTACCTTTGCGTATGCTTCTTCTTCTACAAATTTCTTATACGAACTAAAAATCTGTTATGACAAGGCTTCTCTTTGTTAACTTGACAACGAAATGTACTCTTCAATGCAACAGTGGATTCGCTCTGCATATGATGATTCTGATTCGACTTTTTTTCTGAAGCATCGTTAAAATATTAGCTTATTTTTCTATATAGGGATACGTTACATGTGTCTCTAAGATCGACAAAAAGAAAAGAAATAAATATTTTAAACCTGTATCTTCTTTTTGCTCCTTTTATTAATATTTATCATGATAATAAATATTATAAACCGTCTCCTTCTTTTTGTTGCTTTTTTTGTTCAATTCCTTATTTTTTATTATGTTAATAAATACTTTAAATCTTCTCCTTCCTTTGATTCGCGCTATTTATTATTAATTATTATCATTGCAATATGTTTGAATGAATTGGGACTGCGGTGAAATACTGTACAAATAATAAACTTATAACTAATAGTTAACTGTAGTTTCTTATTGATTTTTACATCTATTTTTATCATAATTTTTCCTGATTGTGATGATTATTAAAACCTACATGAAAACTGTTTGACCTATAAGTTATCGGAAGGCAGGACTCACTTCTGATTCCAATCAATACAAAGATTGTCCCTCATTTTTGAGTTTTCTCGCGCAGGAACTGTTTCCAAGACAACGAATTACTTTGGTGTAGTGTAATTAAGTTACCCTTTTAACGGAAGAAATGTTAAGTGAAATGAAATCTTATTACGAGTTCTGGAATTGCCACTGAAGAGAGGCGAGTTTTGAAGGAAAACTTTAGTGGAGTGCTTACTGTTATAATGTCATTTTAAAGAAGAATTTTAATATTATTTATCATATTATTTAAAAACACACATTTTTCTTTTCTCTAATGAAGTGTATACAAAAACAATATGTTTTATAATTCTCGGCGCAAAGAAAAAAAAATAAGATAAACGAAATTCAATATATATGGTTGACTTCAAATGTATGTATGACTCTGACTGCATATTTGTATCAAGTAAGGACGAAATTCATCCTGAGAAAATCTGTTAATTCGATTTCAAATACACAAAGAACTAGAAAATCATTTTTTATTATCACCAGAATTATACATATCTGTCAAATGATAAACCAAATCCGTAATGGGTAGGTTGCCTGTAAACATATCCGCTGTTATGCATGTTACTTTAAATCAAATTTGAAATGCTGTTTTGACACTCAAATTATATAGTGAAACCATTCTTACATGGCCCAAAGTTAGCGTCTAATAATTTAATAATAGTTTAATAATTTTAACGTGCCGTTTTTTAAAGCAACAATAGGGATATTTTGGGACAGACCTCGTAATTTTGATGTCAGATGACGAGTAAGATACCCGAGCTGGCAACCCCTTTCCAAGCTTCCACACCACACGAATGGGATGCCGTTTGACACCGACGAATTTAACGTGCCCCAGACCCACTTATACGACAGTTCTTCGGTGGAATCGAGTCTCAAACCTGAACCCTCCGGTTCAGGTTCAGAGATGAATAAATAGTTAAAACGTGAATTGTGGTAATTAAAAAAATGCTTGAAATGACGTGAAGAATTATACTTTAGATCACATGAGTAAAAAGTTTATTTCTGTGAAAGTTACAAATTCTTTTATATGATTTCTCAGTCCTTTCAATTATATTTAATAAAACATTTGTCGTTATTCTCTAATGACATTAAGCGTATGATAAAAAATGCCATTGCTTTATGATTAAATTGATCAAGTCACAGCTGTTTATGCCTAAATAGGGACCGTTTACAAATTTATTTTAAGAAACGATTTGAAAAGCAACGCACAGATGTATAATTATAATATAGAGAAGATTTGTTATGATCTATTAACGGGCTCCAAATTTATCTGTAAAATTTGTTTAAAATAGTGTTTTCAAGGTTTCATACATTGATAAGATATAGTAACAGAAGACGATACTTTATATTTAAAATATTATAAGGCCACAGATATTTTACAAAACATGATTGATAAGGCTGGATGAAAATTAGATGATTAAGGATATGAAAATTAGATTTAAGAAATACATTTATTTATTAAAATAATTTAAAACATAATTTTCCTCGTCATTTAAAGCATTATTCCGAATAGAATTTTATACATATTTCTAGAGGTTTATAAATTAGCTCTTACATCCCAACAAAAATGGATATCACATAAATTGACATAAAATAATTAAAATAATAATAACAGAGTATTGTTGGAGTAATTGGAATATATTATAATAATATTGGAATATTATTAATTTAAATCAAATTTCTTTAAAGATATTCAAAATATTTTTAATGGAAAGTTTTAAAATGCATGCAATTCATGATAAAAAAATTAAACACAAAATCCATTGCATTGCGAAATAATGTCGAGCCTATGCACGGTACGAGATTCGAATTATTGTTTCTTAATCTTTTTATACAGGTTCTTAATTAGTCCCGAGTCGCTAGTATTTTGATATAAAAATTATGCATAATACACAAACACCTCAAATAATCTATAGATTCTTAATTGAATCAGTAAGGTTGCACATTCCTGAAATAATTGGTAACATATAATTAGATAACAAAATATGCAAACCAGTTAAGTGGTTAATTAGTTTATTATTTTCCATCTCATCATATATGAGCCAAGGGTGGGCTAGTGTCTTCCTCTGAATTCTGAACAACTGCATTCTACTTTTGACACTTGTGCGCCAGTTTCTTTCTTGCATAGCCAGGAAGTCTATCTCCACTGACTCCATCCATCTCATTTTGAGTCTACCCCTTTTTCTACTTGTTAGAAGTTTATGCAAAAGAATTTTTTATTAATATGGAATCACCGCCCATTTTAAATATATGAGCCATCCAGTTCATCGGATTTATATTTATGAACTTTATAATATTTGGCTCTCTATAGATTTTATATAGCTCAAAGCTATATCTTCTTTTCCAAACATTGTTGATTTCTATTCCACCAAGAATTGCTCGCAGAATTTTTTCTTTCAAAAATGGCTTTTTTATTTTCTCCAGCTTTGTTCAGGATCCTGGTCTCTTGAGCCATAGGTAAGTATTGGTCTAATTAAGGTTTTATATAGTAAAAATTTTGTATTTTTTGATAGCAGTGAGGATTCAAAAAATCGTTTTTATCCGTAAAAGGCTTTATTTGTGTTCATTAGACGACCTTGAATCCTCTTTATTATGCTATTGTCACAATTTAATATCCACGGAAAAATATTTCCTATGCTTCCAGGTTTCTACGCCTGGTATAACTACTAACTTATAAGTTTGTTTGAAATACTCGCTAATTGTAGAAGTAAGATATTATGCATTAAGGAAAGACCATTTGTATCTAATAATTTCTAAACTGGAATATGATACCAGTGATTCCTCAGTGTATTAATGCGCCCAATAAACAATTGTGAATATCGTTTTAACGTATTTTATATAAATGGAGAAATTAGAACATAATATTGTTTGAACACTGTAATATGATATACTGAATAATAAAAAAATCGGTAATTTCATGTAGTATCTGTCATTTATAGAGACGAAGAAACAGGTATACCTTGATGTGATCACATGAGTATTTTCAAGTTGAGTTGTTTCTGTTTACTGATGAGAAATAAATTTCTTTTAAGAGCCCACTCACTCTTAAATAAGTTTGCTTTTCGTCCCACAAGTTTTTCTGGATAGCAGATTAAATGTACCAATAGGTGGAACGGCAAAATGACTGAGCTTTATTTAACCTTACAAAATGATGCTTTATAAAATCATAATATTAAATATTTTGTAAATTAAGGAGACAACTGAAATTTGTAAAAAAAAAGTATTGAAATGAAATTATGAATGATGCCAGTCCATTACTTTTATTAAAGATTCTTTCGTGTAATATATCTTTTTTTACTTAATTTTTTTAATTTTTTTATTTTAGGGAAAATACATTACCTATGATGTGAAAATATTTAACCTATGTCTTATAAAGAACATATCAATATATTTTGTGATTCAAAACGAATATTCGGTTATTGAAATTATGTAATTTTTATTAATTTTGGCTTTTACTGATAAAATATGCATGGTGTAAAAGATTAATTAAACGCGTTTTCGACAAGGATTCTGTTTGAACACCATTCTTTTCATGTTGTCAACAACGCAGTGGGAATTTATTTATATACTTTGTTCAACAAGTTTGAAGCGATTGATACAAAAGATACTTCAACCATGATTTTCTTATTAAACAAGTCACCTGGCAGTAGAAGAATACATTCACGATCATCATATGCTTCCAAAGAAAATTCACAATCTAAATCAAATGAAAAAAAAAGATTAATTAAACGGTTAGTAAAGATTAGTAAAAGATTAATTAAACGCATTTTCCACAAGCATTCTGTTTGAACACCATTCTTTTCATGTTGTCACCAACGCAGTGGGAATTTAATTATATTCTTTGTCCAACAAGTTTGAAGCGATTGATATAAAAGATCCTTCAACCATTATTTTCTTATTAAACAAGTCACCTGGCAGTAGAAGAATACATTCACGATCATCATATGCTTCCAAAGAAAATTCAGACAATCTAAATCAAATGAAAAAAAAAGATTAATTAAACGATTAGTAAATATTAGTAAAAGATTAATTAAATGCATTTTCCACAAGTATTCTGTTTGAACACCATTCTTTTCATGTTGTCACCAACGCAAGGGGAATTTAATTATATTCTTTGTCCAACAAGTTTGAAGCGATTGATCCAACAGATCCTTCAACCATGATTTTCTTATTAAACAAGTCACCTGGCAGTAGAAGAATACATTCACGATCATCATATGCTTCCAAAGAAAATTCAGACAATCTAAATCAAATGAAAAAAAAAGATTAATTAAACGATTAGTAAATATTAGTAAAAGATTAATTAAATGCATTTTCCACAAGTATTCTGTTTTAACACCATTCTTTTCATGTTGTCACCAACGCAAGGGGAATTTAATTATATTCTTTGTCCAACAAGTTTGAAGCGATTGATCCAACAGATCCTTCAACCATGATTTTCTTATTAAACAAGTCACCTGGCAGTAGAAGAATACATTCACGATCATCATATGCTTCCAAAGAAAATTCAGACAATCTAAATCAAATAAAAGAAAAAGAATTTAAGTGCTAAGTTTAATTTTTTTCCGCTTCAAAAAAGTACTAGAAAAATTTAAATTGCTTCCGAATGTATGTGAGTTATGGTATTTTCTGCAAAACAAACGAACGGAATCTTGTATCATCGAATAGATAGAAAGGTTTCTATCTGAATCAATTCTGAAGCATGCGCATCATTTCTTATTGCAGGCATTCAAATCTTCCTGATGCTTGGATAATCAAATCTGGGATGATTCATCAAAGTAAAGCGTAGGATCACTGGTAAATTTTGCTTTAAATTAATTGTTAAAGTGATCACACTCGGGTTCTTCAAGAATCAGCTTATATCCCTGATTTAGAAGAAATTTATAATATTTTATAGATTGGTAGGTGAAAAAATAATTCTATTTTCTACAGCAGTGATACACATCCTAAAGGGCAATAATTAATAATCCATTTATCAATAAATCTATGAAGACAGTTCAACTTTTAGACGAAATAAACCTTATTTAATATATTGGACGAACACAAGAAAAAAAAACCCGCATATATTACATCTAAAATGAAAAAAAAGCATATGTGAACAAGAAGATGATTGTATTTTTTTACTTTATAGAGTTCTACATTGAATAACGCCATCTATCGGGCATATTAAACAGGTAGTCAGTTTCTTTTTAAAGGAAAACATAAAAGTCCAATAGTTTCATCCTATGTGAATTTTTTTTCGAATAAACCTTTTTTTTAAGGAACAACCATTTCCAAATCCTGAACAATACAATGATGAAGGATCAAGAGTAATTAAAAAGAGTGATGGAGGTTTGTAATGTGCATGAATATTTTTATATAAAAGATGGCAACACCGCGTATTTGAAAAGGTTGTTAGTTCTAACTTAATTCTAAACAAACGGGTTCTACGTTTATTCATTTTCTTGTAATAAAATAAGATATGAAATTTTTCGAATGTATTAATAATGGAGGTTTATAACTTTCATGAATATTTTTCTATAAACAATGGCAACACCGCGTATTTGCGCGGGCTGTTAGTTCTAAATAAACACTAAACAAGCGGATTCTATGCTTATTCATTCTCTTGTAATAAAATAAGGTATGAAATTTTTCGAATGAAACAACATATTAGGTTCAAATATAGAATTGTGTAACTAGTTGTGATAATACTCGGCTTAATTTTTCATACTGCCATCTTATATTCTTCTTTTTATAAGCAGCCTTTGTTTCAAAACAAAAATTTAATCTCTTCTCAAATAATAAAATACAAAGTAAAATACTTTTCAAAGCATACAACATGAAACAGAATACCTTCTAAAATATAGAAAGCATACAAAGTAAACAATTCTTCTTGCACGCTTTGGATTTCCTATCTTTTCCTTTTTTAAAAATAGATAAATAAATGAAGAATAAAAGCATCTAGATGAATGTGCTCGAATTCCAAGGGGTACCTCTTAAATTCCGATGTTCTCTTCACCGAAAGAATTCCAGAAATTCAAAGGCAGTAGCAGCAGGACTTCTGGTGGAGGCTTTCATAGTTTTGTTATATTACGCCCGGATTCTACAGCAAAAATCCTACCGAGAGTTGTATGAACAAATGGGCTGAACTCGAAAGAAGTTTTTTTCAAAGAGCTCGTCTATTGAATGAGTGTTACGACATCGTATCTGTACATTTCAGCTTGTTTTTCAGTGTTCTGAGGCGGAAAGACTTGGGGCTTTATATGTGCTCTTTTATTGGTCGTGTTACGGAAAGAAATTTGTAGTGGTCTTTGGGTTTCGTCAGCGATTGTGTTAAGAAAATATGAAAGCATAAAGAAAAAGAGTAACAGCGGTAGTAGCAAAAATAAATAAATAAGAAATAAAACCAAATGTTAGCAAAAGATTTTATTTCTAAAATGAAAAATTTATTCTTGGCATTAATAAATACCATCAGGTATCATAAAATTTCAATGTTTTTACTGATTATTTTTAACATAAAATGCCTAACATAATATTTTTTTTTGTATTATTTTATTTTGTATTCTATTCAATTTTGTATTTTGTACTATTATCTTATTCTCGTTTTTAATGGTTTCAATTAAACTGAGTCGATTCATGTAAAAATCAGATTTTGTAATCAAATTTTCATTCAATTCCTGACGTGCTAAAATTCTGAAATATTGAAACCTTGCGTGTTCTGCATGGTAATTTTTTTTAATACTTTCAAAATATGTTTACAATTAATAATTATTTAAATCGAATTTCCATTTCTTAAGCATGATACTATCTGCTATTAAGCCTAATATACAACAAATCTCAAGATTGAAAAGTTGAAAAAGTTTTTTACAAAGAAATATGCATTTTGGTCCACAAATAAAAATTTATTTTTTATAAATATTGTATCTAAATTTATTTTTTTTGAATAAAATATTACTACTTTTTTAACGTTATACACTACTTACTATAATACTTTATATACTACTAAAATATACTACTTTATTTACGTTAGTATTTAGTACGTTCAAATCAGTTTTGTGCTTTGCTTTTCCCTAATTAAACTTCAAATGCATTATTGTATTTACATTTATAAATAAATAAAAGACAAAATAAAAAAAAGTCTAAGCATTTCATAAGCCTATTGTCTTTAAAGAAAATATATTCTTTGATTTATAATTACGTGTGATTTTGTATGCTGCAACTGATAAATAATGTAATAAACATTTAAAGAATAAAAGTTTATTTAAAGACAAATATTTATTAAAATTTTGACGCAATAAAAAATTTAATTTACATGTGACATCTATAATAGAAGTTATAAATACCTTCAAATCATCTTTATGTTAAATACATAAATTTCTATCCTTTCAAAAAAATATAAGGCAAAAAAATCAATTATATCCACGATACAGAAACCTTTATCGCGGATATTAACTTTAAACACTTGATATTATCACCAGCATATTATTATACAGAATTATTGAAATAAAAACTATTTAAACTAGCAAAGAATAATTTAAAAATAATTGTTATTTAATTCAGACTATTTTAATATCTGGAAAACAACCATCTTCGGAGGAAAGGATGTTATTCTGTTAAAGATTATTAATGAAAAAGCTGTTTTGGTATGGCTGTAAAAATCAAAATTTATATTATTAAGATATTTTACTTAACTCCTTAACAGTGGAATCCGAGCGTTACTCATGCATTAAATTACCATATTTTTGAAATTATAAATCTAAATTAAATCATTCCAAGATAGTATATTCAGACATGAAAACTGCAAGCAATTCACAAAACTAACTAAAGTATTCGTCTGACCAAGAGCCAAACAGAAACCAAAACATATTACCAAAGGAAAATGATTATCTAATTATAAAACAGAATTAGAGGGTGAAGTCTTGCCTAGCTTTCTCCTGTACTTCCAATTAAATCGTCATCTTCTGAGTGAAAATTGCAGACTTTGGTCATGGTCGTCACAACCACAAGTACTCGTATTTTATTGCTATCCAACTTGGGTACCGAATCAAGCACTATATTGAAGTCACATGTGGGGATTTCACATTCAATCCTCTTTACGCATTTTGTGCCATGGGGCGTGCTTTTCAATATAATGAAATATTACTCGTAGTATTATATATGCTTGTCACTTTCTTTTCAACAGATTGAAACGGAAATTTTATATAGATCTATCATTCACACAAATTTCCTTTTTCTAAGTTGCTGCTTTTTTCAATTAGCGTATTAATTTACATACGGATGCACAGATCAACAGACAGATGCAACTGAGAATTAGAAACAAAACGGCAGAACTATATTATTTCACCATATTTTATTATTCTTGCTGTTTAGATTTTAGTTATCGCATTAACATATATTTCCTATGGATGAATTCCATAGGAAAAATGGTAGAAATCCACGAAATTGTGTTCACAAGCAGTCAACCAGATAGAATAACTAAATGTTTTCTGATAGTCCATATAGAATAACTAAATGTAATTTCTTGAAGATTACGCTTCCTCTTTGTGTACTTCATGTACAAGAAAATAAGAAATAACACATTGAAGAATTAACTTAATCTGTTCATCACTATATTGGATCAACCAGCCGTACAAATTCTATACTGGCTTGAAGTTTTCAATCTAGGAGTGCTGAACGTAAAGTGTGAACATCCTTAGTTATAAATCTTCACATTCTCCAGCACTCGTTTGAAACAGAAACATGTCTACTCGCCAGTACAAAATTTGAACGGCCGGTTAGGCCGGTTTAGTAGTGAAAGGGTTTTAAAAATTCTTGAAAACATTTCTGTTACTAGAAAAGTTTTCGTCTTAATGAAATATAATATTTTTCAACGGTATAAGATGAAATATAATATTCTTCAACGATATAAGATGAAATATAATATTCTTCAACGATATAAGATGAAATATAATATTCTTCAACGGTATAAGATGAAATATAATATTCTTCAACGGTATAAGATGAAATATAATATTCTTCAACGGTATAAGATGAAATATAATATTCTTCAACGGTATAAGATGAAATATAATATTCTTCAACGATATAAGATGCAATATAATATTCTTCAACGGTATAAGATGAAATATAATATTCTTCAACGGTATAAGATGAAATATAATATTCTTCAACGGTATAAGATGAAATATAATATTATTCAACGATATAAGATGAAATATAATATTCTTCAACGGTATAAGATGAAATATAATATTCTTCAACGGTATAAGATAGTTTAAATATAAACTACTATTCTTTCACTTTCATTCTTCCTTGTCTTTTTTTTATTAAATAAAAATTCTGGATTTGATAAAGAGAAAAGTTTTGAAAAAGGATTACTTTAAATTTTTGATACCGTCTTCAATGCAAGAAGTCCAGAAATTTAAAGAACATAAAATATGTTGTACACTTACTTAGTCCACTATACTGTGTCTGAATCTATCCGAACATTCTCTGGAACAAAAAACTACTATCTGTAATTGTGTGAACAATAGTTTTGAACTTAAACGAACTTTTCTTTTCCTTTTTGTTTTCAAAGAGTAAGGCGATGCAATGAGTAGAACTCAGTATCTATAGATTCCAGCATTCCGCCACAATGCCGATGCCGAGGGACTTCATGGCTAGGCGACATATTCTTTTCTCGATTGTATCTTTGGAAAAAATTCTTGAAGTTGTTAAGTTCAGAAGATGCATTAACTGAGACAGAAGAAGTATATCAAAATAGAATCTTAGGTATTGGGAGAAAAAAATAAAAAAAGCAAATGATGGAAATTTCACTTAACTAACGGTTACATTTCAAGATCACAGAATGAAAATTTTTAGTTATTTGGGAAATCGTATAGGGAAGGTTTAATGCCCGAAATGGTATTTTGGTTAATATTTTGTTTGTTTTTTAAATTAAATTCTTAACAATTTCATAAATGAAGTACCCAAAACTGCCATTCAAGCTATACATGCTGCTGTATCCATAGGCCCGGATATCCTTCTGAAATACTGTTTGTCCTTCCTTAAGACGATTGATTTAACATTCTTAGTTATTCAGTTTGAATGACTGACTTTAATTGGAAGGAAGCAAATATTTTCTTACAACTCACAAAAGAAGCACAGGGGGTTTATTTGCTATTCTCTTTCCTAATTAAGTTCGTAAGAATATTATGAATATCATTTTTTGTGTATCAACCTTTTATCTGTGCATGCATTTAATAATTCCGTTATTTATTAATGTGAAAAACGTTATTAATTATTTACTAGCCGCCTTTGGCGACCAGCCGGTTCGCCAATCTTAGTGTTCGTTAAAATTTTAATAATTAAATATTTTATGCAATTCCAACTTCTTCAGCAAAATATTTTATTCTTCAGCAAAATATTTTAAAACTTCAAATTTTGATAGTCATATAATTCACTCATAATATTATAAAGGCCTTCAGTCATAACGTGATATGTATCTCTCTAATTTTCTGTTACCCCTCGTAGAATTTATGCTTTAAATTAAAGTGTAAAGGATTAATCTGCAATTAATATAACAATATTTTTTACTGAAACAAAGCATTTTTTTAATAATATGATTACTGATAATAGAGTCACTGAGCGTTTAAACTTTATGGGCACTAAAGAATATCTTTCTTAATTTATGTAATATCTCAAG
Source organism: Argiope bruennichi (assembly GCF_947563725.1). Taxonomy (NCBI): domain Eukaryota; kingdom Metazoa; phylum Arthropoda; class Arachnida; order Araneae; family Araneidae; genus Argiope; species Argiope bruennichi. The sequence continues at coordinate 52,911,726 of NC_079159.1, read as the reverse complement.
CATTTGTCAACAAAATTTTCTCAGATTCATCATGAATGGATCGATTCATTAACAATGTTTCATTTTAAATGCATCAAACACTCAGAAAATAAAATGAATCGTTTAAAATAATCTGTCGAAAACAGGTTTAAAAAAACTACTTAAAGAACGATGTACTTAAAACTATAAGCATATATAAAAAATATATATATAACTAACATAAATACAATTTAATTACAAAAGCATGCAACTAACCTAAAAATAATTTAAATCATTGTAAACAGGTTAAAAAAAACTACTTAAAAAACGATGTACTTAAAACTATAAGCATATACAAAAAATATATAACATAAATACAATTTACTTACAAAAGCATACAACTAACGTAAAAGTAATTTAAATCGTCCGTTGATAATGGTTGCCATGCCAACGATCAGAACACAGTGCGCATGCGTGAATTTTCTTCGCCTTTTACGTAACGCAAATGCGTGAATTTTTCTACGCCAGTTGGGGTAACGCTATGAAGATTAGACATTTTTAATTTCCTTTATTCTGTGCTATTTTAATTCAAAAGTACTTCAGAATGAATCTGAAACATGGATTAATTAACAATGTTTAATTTTAAATGCATAAAACATTAAGAAAATAAACAGAATCGTTTGAAATAATCCGCCGAAAAATCTTAACCCTAGCCTCATTACTGTTGGGAGAAAAAAAGAACTAAAGCCTAAATCATTTGGCGTTGGGGAAAATTGAAGATTTTTTTGGCGGAAAAGTTGGCGGTGGGGAAAATGGAAGATTTTTTTGGCGGGAAAGTTAGTTTTTAATTAATAATTGACTACCCCTAACATTTAGGGGGATGAAAAATAGATGTTGGCCGATTCTCATAGATACCGGATAAGCACAAAAAATTTCATCAAAATCGGTCAAGCCGTTTCGGAGGAGTATGGCAACGAAAACTGTGACACGAGAATTTTATATATTAGATTGAACGTTGTTTACTTGTGTAAAACAGTTATAAATAACATTTTGTAAAGCGTTTTTTTTATCTAAAACAATAATAAATAACATTGTTTAAAATGTAATTTATTATTGTGTAAAAAATAATGCATTTATTTTAAATATTTCTGTATGACAAATTATCGAAATTAGTATTTCGAATTATATACTTCTAAACTTCTTCTTAACTCTGACAGAAATAAAATGTCCTCAAATAAAGAACTTTTACTTTCTTTTTTAATAATCAAATTTATAAAAATTCCTTTGATTTAAAGAACAAAAATATTAAGCGATAATTGAAGTGAGAAATTTTTCTTGCCTATTTGACAATTAAAATTTGGGAATGAGGAAAATAATATCATTAGATTCCATATTGATCTTAATTTAAAAATTTTAGCAAATTCTTTTTTCTAAAAAAAAGAGCGGTAAAATATATAGATAAGCATAAGTCGTGGAACAAAATATTTTCTCAACCTTAGAAACTATACAAAACTGAACAATTCTTCTTTAAACAGTCGAATTTCTTTTTTTTTTTTCTTTTGGATAAAATGAAAAAACCCAGATGAATATGCTCGAATTCCGACGGTTGATCCGGAATTCTGATGCTCCCTTCAACGTAAAGAATTCCAGAAAATCAGAGGTTACGGTGAATCTTCTGTTGGGGGCTTTTTGTAATCTTGTAGTGTTGCGTCCGAATTTTTCTCAACAAACTCTGACACATGAGACTTAGATACTTGAAAGAATAGGAAGTAATTTTTGTGCTGGTTTATTTCAAACGCATCAGGAAGTAATATATCGTATTGAGAACTTTGAGGCTGCATTCAATAATAATGTTTTAATTCGCAACTCATATAATGCTTTATATACAATTTACAAAATAATAAAAATATTAATAATCTCTTCCTCCTTTTCCGTCTTATCTTTACTTTGGTGAGATCAAAATCAATTGACGCTTGCGCAGAAGCACGCATGATTTCAGTATAATAAAACAAACAATAAAAGTAAATAAACATAAAATGGATCAGATAATTAACACTATTTTTAAATCTATATGTACTATAATAAGATAGAAAGTGTCAGTGCATCAATGCAGATTAAAAATTAATCAACTTTTTAAAATTTTAAAGAGAATTCTAATACATTAAAAATTAATCAACTTTTTAAAATTTTAAAAAGAATTCTAATACATTAAAAATTAATCAACTTTTTAAAATTTTAAAGAGAATTCTAATACATTAAAAATTAATCAACTTTTTAAAATTTTAAAGAGAATTCTAATACATTAAAAATTAATCAACTTTTTAAAATTTTAAAGAGAATTCTAATACATTAAAAATTACTCAAAATTTTGTCATTATTTTACAGCAATTTCCAAAAACGTTTTACTTTATAAATGATATTTGCGTCATTTAAAAATTCAGCATACATTTAATGACTTTAATTTGTTTGTTATATATATAGCTATCTATACTTATATAAAGCTCAATGTGTGTGTGTGTGTGTGTGTGTGTGTGTGTGTGTTGGTGCTCTACATAAGTCAGATCGTTCGACCTACAGCTACCAAATTTGGCGCATGCATAACTTGGAGGTCGGGAATGTGCACCTGGGGTCACTTTTTTTGAATTTTTAATTAGAATTTTAATTATTAATTAAAAACTAACTTTCCTAACTCTTATTATTAAAAAATGCTTTGTTTCAGTAAAAAAATATTATTATATTAATTGCAGATTAATCATTTCCACTTTAATTTAAAGCATAAATTCTACGGGAGCTAACAGTAAATTAGAGAGATACATATTACGTTATGACTGAAGGCCTTTATAATATTATGAATGAATTATATGACTATCAAAATTTGAAGTTTTGAAATATTTTAATGCAGAAGCTATTAAAGTAGTAATTACATAAAATATTTGATTATTAAAATTTTAACGAGCATTAAGATTGACAAACCAGCTGGTCGCCAAAGGCGGCTAGTAATTTTAATAAAGCTCAATGTATGTGTGTGCGTGTTGGCGCTCTACAGGCTAAACCGTTCAACCTACAAGTACCAAATTTGGCATATGTATACCTTAGAGGTTGGATATGGGCACCTTGGCGCGATTTTTTTTTGAATTTTTAATTACAATTTTAAGTAATTAAAAATTAATCGAAAAATCGGCGTTTTTTCGCTATAACAAAATATTACAGCACAAAATTAATTTTTCATCATTCATTTTTCAACAATTTATTTCGCAAAAAATAAAAACAAACTTTAAGCTGCATGAGCAAGTTGCATGTTAATGGAAAAAAAAAATAACTTTTATCAATGCGTTGCCATCATATTGACAAAATTTCATATTAAAAAATAAATTAACTATCATTCCAAATTAAACATACAACAGTGTATTTTTCAGCTTGTGTCTGTATAAAATGAAATAAATATGAAACATTATATTTTTTTGAAAAGTAAATGCAAGGAAACGTTTTCTAAGATCTTTTACAATACCTATATTACTAATTCAATTAAACAGTTGTATTTAAGGCAAATATAGTTTAATATGTACAATATATTTACTCTAATCGGAGCCCATCAATTTGTAATCCTTTAGTAATAGACATACATCTGCTAGCAAATGGTCCAAATGAAATAAATAACTATATATTATTAAATTGAGTCAATAAATGCTGATGAATTGCGAATTTTTAATTTTTATATATTTCCTCTGCTCTGTGAATCATATTTAACAAAAATACTCTTGAGATGTTAATATTTTAAATAAAAAGAGTTGTAATCCAATCAACTAAATCAATCCTTAAAGCTGACCGATTTATGAAAATTTCAATATCACTATTTTATAAAATCGAGTGATTTTAGATCACTTCATTAATCGTCTTAAAGAAGTCAATAATCGCCCATTTTTTCTCAAAACTGATTGGCCTAGATTATGAAAACGTTGATTGTTCTAATATTTAAATATTCAAAACTTAATAAATCAGTCAAATTTGAAAGTAAAAGATTGAAATGTTAATCTATTTAAAGAACTTACTAAAATTTAAACTTCATAGTTTTTATAAACTAAAATTATATATATATATAAACTGAAAAAAGATAAATATTATTATCGACAGTGTTTATATCCTTTTAAAAAATAAAATAAAAACAGAAATTTTAATTGAATTTGTGAAATTTTTTGTAAAAAATTCTTTTAAAATCTTTTAAATATATAATAATTTAACGTATTAACGTAATAATATATAATAATTTAACGTCTTTTAAATAATTCTTTGACATATTATAAATTATGAAAATCATTCTGTAGTACACATAAGAATTCAATGCCGAAGGAATCTGCTTTCAATTCTCATATTCTTTTAAGGACATGCTCTCATATTTTCTCCTAAAAGACATGCTTAGATTCACTAAAAAACGTTAATTGCAGTTTCATCATTTCCATTTTAATTTAAAATGGAATTTTAAAGACATTAATAAAAAATTAGAGTGAGATGCGTAGTACAATGAACAGAACAGCTTAAGGTCCATATAATAGTATAAGTGAATAATATGACTATCCATATTTGAAGCTTAAAAAAATAATTTTGCTGAAAAACATTTTATGAGAACAAGGCACATAATTATATATATATATATATATATATATATATATATATATATATATAGAGAGAGAGAGAGAGAGAGAGAGAGCGAGAGAAAAAAAGAATTTTACAATCTTTTAAATATTTTTTCTGGTCTTCTCTGTAATATATCTTATTGTTGCACTGAAATTAAATATTTTTTTACTTTTTCTTCATTATGGCACTTTTCTTTTTTTGATGATATAATTTTTTTCTGTTTTTGTAACCTGATAAAAAAAAGAATCGGTTTACTATCCGCACAATTTATATCAGAAATAATAAAATGGTGTTACTTTACTTCAAAAACCGACATGCAGTTAAAAAATTTATAATCCGAATAATTATATTTTTAAAGTTACTTTTATTTCATAAAATTCGACTCCGTTAAGAAAGGTCATTTACTCCATAAAGGTTTATTTACTCCATAAAGGTTCATTTACTCCGTAAGCATTTTGTTTGAGGCCATTAAAATAAAATGCCATAAATGTTTGTTTCAGTATGATATTTAAAAGATTTTTTTAAAGGAGTCATGAAAGTTAAAGTTGTGCATAAAACGTTTAGTTGAAAATAAATGCAACTGATATTCCCAAATGAATAAACTGATCTCCCATAGCGGCTGGTGTTAAAATAAATATAGAAATTTACGTGAAACGGTAAATCATAGACTGCTTTTGAAGATGGCCAAGAAATATTTGTAGAAAAAGCACATTTGACCAATATTATCATTAAATATCTTTAATAAGTAATTTTCAGATATTAGTTCAACCATTAGTTTTAATACTTAATAAAGCAAATAAAATCTATATTGATCAACTAGTATTCTACTGATATGGAGGAGATTTCGATCGGTTTATTAAAAATCCATATAGGCTGGATATCTGTAAATAAGGTAAATTATACCATTTAAAATATTTTTTTTTTTACCAAAAATCAGTCATATTCTATTTTGCCGCTTCTTAGTACTGTAATTAGTAAATACTTGTCTTGTATTGTTATAGATGTTTTAAAATTTTATTACAGAAAAAAAAGAGTTCAACTATAAAAGCCTATCTCTACATTATTCTAATATTTATATAAAAAAAAAAAACCAAACTAGGAAAATCATTCGTGATAAATTCAATTCAAATATTAGTAAAAGCTAAATAAGATTAATTACATTTTTAAACAATTAAATCCTTATTTGGAATGGGAACTGCAATTTATATTCTTTTCTTATTTTCTCAACAACTTTTAAAAAGAAAAGAACGCATTCGCGGAAACTTTCTTCCTGTTCCATTGAAGAAGATAAATAGCAACCCACTTGAATAAGTAATATGCCTTGATAAATTATCATTTTTCACTAAACCTTTTTGGTAATAAGATTATATCCTTTATCTTGACCATAAATCAGGAGGCAATAAAATGAAAAATTAATGAAGCTTTGAAAAATGGTTCTGAATATATCTTGAGTTCAATCTTCTTAAAATTCTCTAAATAAAATGCGACGGAAATATTCTCAAATTTTCTTTATCGAAATATTCAACAGTATATATTCTTACTCGGTTTCAGGTAATGAACTGAAAGCTAAATTTATGTGCACTTTGTTTTAGGGCAGACTCGAATAATTTAAAAAAATAATTTATATTTCTCACTGAGTATTTTAAATCTGAATTATTTTGCTAAATCTTATACTTACTATGTATTAGCCCCATTTGGTAACCCACTAGATACTAGGAATATTATCTGGTTCATTTTAATTAAATCTCGTATTCATAGCTTTATGTTCATTATCCCCACTGCATTCATCAAAATGGGGCAGATATTAAATTTGTGTTAATTTAATAGCCTTACACTACTCTGCTTAGTTTATATTTGAATTTCGTTAACTGAATCAAGTCCCATGACATCATTCTGTCTTTTACAATATAACTGTATAGGTAATAATTTATCTTATGATTTTTATTCATCTTCCACGGTATTGGAACTTTTATTGAGTATGTGACTCCTCTTACAAAAACTTCGTAATTTTAAAACCGATCTTTTCTACCATAGCTTTCAACAGCGAGAAAAAAAAAATCAGGATAGAATATTTGATGAAGCAATAAAAACGGTTTAATATCATTGCAATAACTATTGTTATGGTTAAAATTTCATGATATTTAACAGTTACATAGTTAAACTTTTACATAAAACAACTTTTAAAAAGTGCCAAAATTCAAAAATAAATTGCAATATTTACATTAATATTAATAAGAAGAATGTATTTTCAAATATAAAATGGTATAAAAATGTTTCTATATAATAATATTTCTGTATTAGTTAATGTCGCTTTGGAAGCAGCACTAAAGTTGTTTTCGAACGGTTTTTGCAATTTCATACCCAATCACATGAGAGGATGATACACGAGTTGACATTCTCTCTACAAACTTCCACCCCAGATCATAGGACGGATTAATATTTCGGAAATCGAACGTGACTTCCGAAAAAGTGAAAGTCACAGTTAATTTTAAATAATCTTAAATTCTATTTTAAATTTTAAAAACAGTTATCCATGATGCGCAATCTTCCTCTTCCTTATAATTTACCAAATTTGGTAGCTGTAGGTCAAATGATCTATCAACAAGCCAAATACACAAATTTGTCTTTAGTAATGTTAGATAAGAGCATCCTATGAATCATGGAATAAGTAAAGAATATCCTATCAAAAATATTTTGTAAATTTTTGAAATATTACGAGCTTTTGTTCATTGTTTTAGATGTCATGAGCTTTCTTATGAAATAAAAAAAATGGATAAATTGGAATAGAGATTATGTTTGAGGAACAGTTTCTTTGACTTTGTTTTAACACTTTAATCGATAAGTGAGGTTAGTGTATACAAGAAATATATTCATTCGTTTGAGGTGCATTAATTCTGTGTGATTAACTTGAAATATTTTGCTTTTTTCATCTTTACTCCAGCGACTGTTTCTGCTCAACATTTAAGTGTATAATAACAGATATAAGAACAAATATAAATGTTTCTTATATCTTTTATTAATGTATTTTGCTACCTGCTGAGTCATTTGATGACGAATCACTGAATTCGATCTCGTATTCTTCCTCAAAATGCAGATTTTGGTTATTGACTTCATCGGATAGTATATCCTCTCTTAATTCTGCAAAGTTGTTTTACCTTTTCGAAATAACACATATTTCTTTAAAAATATATGTAACATATTTTGGTTGAAGAAAAATGCAGGTTTGAAGATATAGACAAGACGTTGTTATATTTTTAATTTCTTTTTATTCTCTCTCTTCTCTCCCGGGAGACAAACATGATTATTTTACAAGACGCAGTGCGGCACAAATACAAAAGTAAAGCAGAGGCAAAAAAGGGACGAACAGATGATCACTAGCCTTATATAACATAGGATTTCCGGCCACGTGCCGAGGGAATGACCTTTGACACCTTTTCAAGGGTACCGAAGTATCACTTTCATTTGAAACGTAGTTTCTGATGGCGCATTATTTTTTACAGAGGAATTAACTAAACCGAAAGTGGAATTGGATCACAAAATAAGAGAATATTTTACTATGGTCTAAATTAAGAGTTAGTTATCATTACATTTATATATATATAAATAAATGGTGAACTAAAATGTTGGCATCAGCAAATTTCATAGCATATTAATTTAGTCTTTACAGTGCTGCTAACAAAAAAAAAAAATTGCGAATAAACAAGGACAGACACGTTTATATTGTGAATCACATTTTTTCAGGTGGCTACTTCTCTGTTTCGATTTAAGACGACACGCACGACACATTTGCCTTACACTCAAAAATATTATTTTTGACAAATTTTTAAAAAAACAATTTTATCAATAATTATTATTTCAGATTTTTTTTTCTGATTTTGCATGCACAATGAGTGCTATTATTTCCATGATCTCGCGAATCCAAACAAGTTTTATTTTATTAGATTGATCAACCTGTTAAACACGTGGCGCTGTAAAGTGGTTTCATGCAGCATATTCAGTTTAGAATCTCCCCTCTTGAATAATAGCAACCCTTTTTCGTATTGCAAAAACTCACCATTTGCTGTGATACTTTGGTACTTCTTAGAAATTTAATCTATAAAAAGAATTTAACACATTATTTACCTTTGACGAGTATTATCTATTTATAGAAAAAAAAAGCATCTGATAAATAGTTTTCCAGCTACTAAACAGGTTATGAGTAATCAATTTACATAACATTATCTCGAAGTTTGCAGACATTTCTGTAAAGCGGTCAATAAACAAGCCTTTAAATTACGTTATCGGACTCCTATCTTAATAACTAGCCTCTCTCAAGGATTTCATCGATATTCTTTAAGAAAATAACCGCTGTTTTATAATTATCGATGATTCTTTGGAACATTGTACTAAATGGTTATAATTTAAGATCTCACAGTTTTCTTATCGTTTTCAGTTTTATCGGTAGAATGTTTATCTGTTGTGAATTATTTTTGGTTATTGTTAGCTTGTGTTAGAAAGTTGTAGGGCGTTTATTGATCGAGACTTATTGTGTCTGTAAAATGTTCAAATATTGGATGAAGCATGTTTGTTTTCTAAAATGTGCTTTTTTTTCCTGTTCATCAAGCATAAATTATTTTGCATAAGGTAAATGAAAACTTAACGGACGAAATGTGTTCAAATGCAATATTCATTACCCGATCGTTCGTAAACTCTCATCGATTTCTATATATTTTTATAAAAATCTGTTTAATTCATTCTAGAGACACAAAAACTAAAAATAAACAACGAATAGCATAATTGTTTGGAATATTTTGTCAAAAAATTTAGAAGCATATAAAAATATCACTTGCCTTTTGAAATATGTTTTGTTTAATTTATCACTTATGAACGATTTTCCGTATAATGGACATAATCTATTCAAATCTGAAGTTCTTTAGCCGTATTGTTCATTATCTGAACACAGATTCATCATAGAGTTTCAGGAAAATCTATCTAATTTTTTCTGGAGACGTAAAAAAGAAAAAGAAAAAAATAATAATAATAGAATTTCTTACAATATTTCGTTCAAAAGCTTTAGGAGTTTATATAAATATTGTTTGTTTCCTGAAATATGATTGATCATTTATAAGCTGTTTTGCATATGATGAATATTTTAACAGTCATTATTTATTGGAAAAATGATGTTCGTTATATGAAATGTTCGTTAACTGCTTATAGATTTACCATATATTTTTATGGAATCTAGTTAATTTATTCCGGTATCGGAAAAAAAATTAATAGAAGAATTAAATCTTAAAACGTTTCTTAAAAAATTTCAAGAATATATATGTATATCTTGTTTATCTTTAGAATTCATTATATACCATTCACCAATTATAAAGGGTTTTTCATAAAGTGGAGTAATTTAATGGATATCATATACAAATACAATATTTGTCACAGGAAATAATTTTTAATTGACCATTGATTTAACATAGATTTGTATGGAAATATGGTTAATTCATCTCAAAGAAACAAGAAATAAAAAAATAGCAGAATTTCTCTTAATTTTTGTTTAAAACATTTCAGGAATTTGTTTAAATATTTTTTGTCTTCTAAAATTAGTTCTCATTCATCATTTATAAACGGTTTTGGATAAGGTCTATTATAAGTTAGCGACTATAAACTACTTGAATACGAAGTACATTACACGCATTTTTCATTATAACTTATCATAGAGTTACCATAGAATTATATGGGAATTCTGCTTCTATTAATATATCTGCCAAAAAATAAATAATAAAAGAATTATTTATAATGTTTTGTTTAAAATCCGACAGTTCATAGTAATCTTTTTTTTTCTTCTTTTTTTTGTGAAATTAACTTTGTTTTATTGATAGTTTATAAATGGTGTTGGATAAAGTCGATGATAAATTAACGAACATAATCGATTGAAATATGATGTTCGGTACACGCATTGGGTATTTACTGATTATAGATTTGCCATAGATCTGTATAGATTCTGATGAAGCAAGAGGTGAAAAATAAATTATATAATTTCCTATAATATTATATTAAAAATCCGGGAATTTCCTTAAACATTCTTTGTTCCATTCATCAATTACAAACTGTATGTATTAATGATACTTTAATGGGCATTATATATTCTAAGACGATGAAAATAACCATATGGGTATTTTTTTAGTGATTACTGATGATCCATAAACTTCTAGTCGAAATTCCGGAATTAATTCATTCTGGGGATCCAAAAAGTTAAGAACAATGAATAGAATAATTTCTTACAATGATTCTTTAGGAATGTATCTGATACATGTAGATTTCCTGAAGATTATTTCATATTTCATTCATTTAATATTCATGATTTTGCTTATGTGGGTAGTAATCAATTAATGAACATTATATAATAAAATATGTTTGTGGAATGAAATGTTCATTAACTGACTACCGTTCAATAAATTTCCAATAAAATCAAAGAATTAATAAGTATTTGCATTATATATATAAAAAAAACTTGTTAGTTGAAAGAACTGTTCATTAACTAACTAAAGTTCAATAGGCTTTCAATAAAACCTAAGAATAACCAAATGTGTTAATTTTTTGATGAAATCTCTATATATCTTATTAATCGTAGAGATTCCTTCTGTTTTGTATTTTATTCATTTCATATAGACAGTTTGACTTAAGATGAATGATTGGTTAATGAACGCATTGCGTTAGTAAATGGTATACGTTATCCGATTTGTTTATTAAATAAGCATCGGATTAAAATAAACTGTTATGATAAATGGGTTCATTCATCTTTTTTGATGAAATCTCTATATATCTTATTAATCGTCGAGATTCCTTCTGTTTTGTATTTTATTCATTTCATATAGACAATTTGACTTAAGATGAATGATTGGTTAATGAACGCATTGCGTTAGTAAATGGTATACGTTATCCGATTTGTTTATTAAATAAGCATCGATTTAAAATAAACTGTTATGATAAATGGGTTCATTCATCTTGAAAGTAACATAAATTTCATAAAAAGATCTCATGATTGCTTAAAAGATTTTCTTAATTAAAAATAAATTTTAAATTTATTTCATCAAAAAGTTCAGAGCTTTCTTTGTATTTACATATTTGAGATTTTATAAAAGAAAGAAAAGCTCGTAAGAAAACATTGAAATTATGGTATATAATTAACATAAAATATCTGAGTTTAAAAAGAATATATCATTGATTCTCATTAATAAATTATTTATTACATAATACATGTTTTTTTTATTTCAAAAAGTTATTTATTGGTGCTTTAATAAAAATTAATTTATATTTAGAGCTATCTAACACTATATATTTTTATATTATAGGACTTACCTTCAGCGAAGTATCTGGTGGAGAACTCGGTCTCAGAATCTTCGGAGCCATTATATGTTCCATACTTGTCAGCACAACTTTGATTGGAAACATTTTAGTTCTTGTTGTAGTCACTAAATTTCGACGTCTACGGTCCATAACCAATCTCTTGCTCGCCAGTCTTGCAACTGCAGACATAACAGTGGCATCTCTAGTAATGCCCTTCTCCATTATATATGACCTTGATCGTCAGTGGAGATTCGGACCCATTGCCTGTCACCTCTGGATATCTTGTGATGTAATGTGCTGCACGGCTTCAATACTTCATCTATGTTTTATTGCCCTGGATCGATTTTGGGCCATCACAAAGCCATTTCGTTACCGCTCGCTCGTTTCCAGGAAACGCATTGGCTTCGTTATTGCCTTTGTGTGGATGTGCAGTGCTGCAATCTCCTTCATACCTATTTTCCTTGGCTGGTACAGTGACCATCCCGTGAGCATATTTGATCCAAGCACTCAGTGTTCCCTGACTGTGAATCACATCTATGCCACAGTATCTTCCCTGACGTCTTTCTACTTACCTTTGCCAATCATGTTCTATGTGTATTTCAGAATTTTAATGGTGGCTGAGCATCAAGCCAGAGAAATAAAGCAATTAGAGATATCTCTTCAAGGAGCTGGAACCCATGGAATGAGGAGAAGTTTAAGAAGGCGATCTAAGCAAGTTGTAACGGATACCAAAGCCATCAGGACACTAGGTATCGTAATGGGTGTGTTTTGTGTATGTTGGTTGCCATTTTTCCTTATGTATGTCATCCTGGCTTACTGTACACACTGTTCTCTGAGTTATGAAATCCGTAGCGCTATCACGTGGCTTGGATATTTCAATTCCTCATTCAATCCTTGCATTTATGCTTTCTTAAATAGAGACTTCAAAGAAGCATTCCGCGTAGTTTTATGCTGCAAACACCATAATGGAGGAATAGATGAGACAAGCACTGGTGGTGGCAAGAACCACCTGCGAATGGACAGACTCAATGTGGAAGCCATCACACCAGAAGCGAGGACACCTTGTCTCAGTCCCCAAATCGATCACGTCTCCTGGCCATCTGGCGAAGTAGTCTACGACCAAAACCACCAGCAATCCTCCACTTTACTAACTGTGCCAGGCGCTAGAAATCACACAAACGAGCACTTCCTTTGAATGTTTCTTCAATATCTTCCTTATGCCCATCTCCGTGATTTCCAGAGCTTGCTAATCCTTAAGTGTATATTTATTGTATAAAATGCAGAGCTCATCAGATGTTTCCCATCAAACCAGATATTTGTGGCATTCCAGAAACTGTCCTTTCTTTACCAGTAAGCAAATATGAGGGAATTAAAGAAATTCCAGTCTCATAATCAACTTGTATCATGTGTTGTTAAAATTGCGCTCAGCTTATTCATTGTATTGTAAACTTTATCACCAAAATAACTTTATGTGTTTCCCTTTTTGACTCTAAATGTTTACTATGTTGAACATAACTTGTTATTCAACTGACTGTTTATTTAAAATGTACAGTAACAAGAATGAATGATGAATAAGAGTATGAGTGTAAGATTTTTACGATATGCGAGGTGCAAAGAATGGTTTGTGTGCCCTGTCTTATACATTTACTTTTAAAATTTTATAAAAAGGATCAGTTTGCTCCTCCTATTAATTGATGTTCTTTGTATTGATTTATTATGATGATTACTATAAATTTCAGCTGTCAAATTTTAGATTTAAGTTAACAGATTTTAGCACCACAACAAGAAACTAAACTTTATGTGTTTCCCTTTTTGACTCTAAATGTTTACTATGTTGAACGTAACTTGTTATTCATCTGACCGTTTACTTAAAATGTACAGTAACAAAGATGAACGGAGAATATGAGTATCAGTTTAAGATTTTCACTATATGTGAAGTGCAAAGACTGGTATATATGCCGCGTCTCATATATTTATTTAAAAATTTTTATGAAGATGATCATTTTGATCCTTCTATTGATTGTTGTTCCTTGTATTGATTTCTAACAATGATTAATATAAATTCCATTTGTCAAATTTTAGATTTCAGTTTAAAATATAAATAATTTCTGCTCCTCAGTAAGAAACTAAACCAGTATATATTGAATAATTTTTCTACCCATGTTGAAAGGACTTTACTAAAATATTGAGGAAAAATACATATGCCGAAATATGCTTGCATTTAAAATGTTTCTTTACTAGAGGAAATGTTATTGAAATTTGTGATAAACCATCAGATATATTGAGAATTAGTGATATGAAAACTGTGCAGCAATAAATCACAAATATTCTAAAGTATTTTTAATTAATAGTCACATATAAGTGTACACCAAATATAAGTGGTTCTGTAGAACGCACCAACAAGAATTGAACAAGCAACAATAATAAATTGCTATCCTTATAGAAAAATCAAGCGCTATTAATGAGTTAAAATTAAAGATTCGAATAATCAGTGAATACATCAAGGACAGAAATGGATGGAAAATTAAATATCTTTAATGTGCAATTTCACTTTTGTTTTGGAAATAATTTAAAATGTTTCAACACTTTTACTGTGAAAGAAAACAGCGTTCGTACAGAAAGTTTGTCATTTTGCCTTTGCAGGAAGGTAAATATATTCCTTATAATATTTTTACTCTCAGCGACTGCCGAAGAGTTTTATTGCGTCGTTCGATGAAGTTTGAAAAAAAATGATAACGCATGGAGATTGTACTACCTGTGGATAACTGGATTTTCCAAGATCATAATACTCCTTGCCAACAAGTACTAATTGTTTACGAGTATTTACACTTCTATACCTATTTAATGTCCGAAATAAGCTCCTGTAATATTCGTTTCACCATATTTAGAGATGCAACTCAGAAACCGGAAGATATACAAAACTTATACAAAATGAAATATCCAAACTGAATAGAAATGCTCATACTGGGATTCGTTTGCCCAAACTTACAATTTCGAAGAAACTGATATATTTTTCAAAAACTTTCGAATATGTCTACAAATGTTGGTTTACATTATTCAAAAGGGGGTTATTTGATGGCATTCGATTGTATATTTTAAAGCGTATAAGCAAAATGTTTTGGCGCAACCTTTAACATATACTATAAGGTTTTAAAAAAAGTTTGCAAAGGTGCTTTTAAGTAAGGAATTTAATAAATTTTAATAAGATTAAATTTATCCATACGCATACAATAAAAATTAAAGACCTTTTCATCAACATGATTTACAATTTTAATAAACAATACTTTTTTCGAACAATTAATATTAACAAAGATAGATACCCTCATGAAGCCGAATAGTTATGCGTCCATATAAATAACTGAGTCAAAGATTGTTTTAGATTTAAAAAGTAAATAAGAATCAGTAATGACTGATTTTTAAATAAAGACAAGTCGCTGTATATCATTTCATGAGCTAAAGGTTCGTTCTAATGAAGAAATTTCGTTTGCATATCCATGGCATCAAATACTAAAAAATTTCAACAATTTAGATAATTATTCTTCCTCTATTTGTTACATTTTTAAAAAAAATATTTTAAGTTATTTTTAGTTCATATTCTTTTTTGAAAAAAATGTTTGTTAGAAAGAATCAAATCTTATTAGTTTTCGAATTATCTACATTCTTTAAAAAATCTAGGTTTCGGAATTCAAAAGTATTTAATATATCAAACTATTAATTGCTTTATTGCTTTTTTGAATTGCAATTTTCCAGCTTAAATCTAAAGAGATAAAAAACAGCATTAATAAATATAGCCAAATCCTCTCTTATGCTCATAGTTTACTCGTAGTTTAATACATTTTCCTAGAAAAAATCTGTTATAACATTGACAACTTTCCTTAGGAAATTTACCTGTCTTAACAGAGCACAAAATATTGATATTTATTTTGTTTCTTCCAGCTTGAAAAGTCACATGATTTCATTGCCTAACAAAATACATTCCTTCAGCCTCTCAACGTAAAACAACACATCCCCATTTCTCTCTGGTAAACAATGCATTCCTAAACCAACTCATGAATTTACTGATGCGCCACCTCGAGCACATTTGATTCTAACAGCAAAGCTCTGATCCAGAGCCTCCGCTTGACCAAATTTAAATTCATGAGATCTGAGCAGAGGTTTGGCGTGGGTGAAGCCGACCAGAAAGATCTGGAAATTCTCGCGGCCCGTTACCAACGTCACTCTTATTAATCAGAGATTCGCAAATCTCAGAACTGTGCTTGGATGGAACTAATGTGGTCTCAGGGACATTAACATGTTATGAAGATATATTTATCGAGGAGCCAATCAGGTTTTAATTATTCGCGAGATGATTATTTGGAACAGATTAGAGTTCAAACAGGTGTTGTAATCGATGAGAACTGGAATTGGAGTATCGATTACTGAATCGTCATCAAAATTTTTTCCTTAATTCTTTTTGAAAGAAAAGAGCTGGGAGTTTTATGCGTTTAGAAATTGCTGAAGGCCACGAAGTTTTGATTGAAATAACTAGTTATTTAGTTGTTTAGTTTAGTTAGACAAACATTATGTCATAGAAACAAATTTAAAACTCACATTGAATAACCGACTAACAAAAAAAAAAGCATTAATAAGATTCAAAGGTTTCGAAGACTTCTAGGTAAGGCGTGGTTCATATACCGTAATACGTTCGGCCAATAAGAGGTTATCACATCCATTTTTTTATTTTGTGATTAAATAACAATACAAAAACAATATAAAGTTTCTAACATTTATAAAATTATTTGTTTTGTAAAAATAAGGTTTAACTTACTTTTTCTTAAACACAGCAAACACTTTCACCCCCCCACCCCCCAATACACAGTTTTAAAGTATTTTTCTGTTGATTTCTTTCTTTTTCATGCGTTTCAAAATTATTATTTTATTTCGAATAATATTTTCACACTGTTAATTTACAATCAAATATACTCAATATATAATTAATGGGAATACTTAACAATTGTAATTGGCATCTTTGTTGGTAATTTCTTCAGAGACCATGTGTTTTAAATAAATACAAAATTACTAAAAGCTAATCTAGCGACAAGCATTTCATAATTTCTTCCAATTTTATTTTATATGAAAGTTTATGACTATAAGATATATCACCAGTGCTGACCTACCTCTTCTCGCATATATATATATATATATATATATATATATATATATATATATATTTGAGAGAAGGGGTAGACGAACACTAGTGATATATCTTATAGTCTAGTCATAATAAAATTAGATGAAATGCTTGTTGCTAGATTATATATATACAATTAATCCTTAATCATACAATGACGAGTCTGACTGTCACATCGAATATCTTAATTTTTATTTTAATCCGTAATAAAATAAAAGTATTGTATAGTTTAAAATGCAAAATTCAATTAAGAACACTTTAAAACCTCAAATGCCCTAATAATATTATAGAAATTAATATAATAATAAATGTTCCAAATAGGATGCGTTATCTAATTAGGAACTTAAGTACATTCATAGATCTAAGAGTTAATCAATCATAATATACCATATAATTAACAATCATAACTTTTATTGTTCTATTCAGATCAATACCTTCATTTGTTGTGGCATGATGAGGTTAATATAATTTAAATGACACGATTAACTTAATACAATTTGAATGAAGACCGACTACTGGATGTCTGAGGCGGTTAGTTAAAACGATCCTGGAAAAATTTCATGCTAGTGTTTATTTCCGGATTAGTTTATATATTCTGTAATCTGTCATAAAAAATAGTTTCAATTTATGAATAATCTTTAAGTATAATCAAATACCTTCAAATGGATACGAAAACATTGAAGTCATACATGAATTATTAAAACTAAAAAAAGGCTTCATAATTTTGTGACTTTTATGTTCATAACTTTTGAATCACAAACAATAGCCAATCGATAATGTTAATAACATTTATAAATTCTACCTTTAAAAATGTGTTTGATATTATAAAAATTTTGTTTTCGAAGCTATTTCGTTCAAGACCAAAAATAATTTTAAGACTACTGCGGGAATTATTAAAAACGAATTTTAAACCTGTGGTAATCTTTAAGGCAAAGAACACACTTTTAAAAGAATTTTTAGCTTCTTGGATAAAAATTAGAATGTTGATTCGAGTTAAAAATAAGAAGCATCAAGAATATTGCTTCGTTAATTTCACATCACCTTTATGTCAGGAATTTAAATGAATGCATAAGTAATGTTATGAACTACCAAAAAAATAATCGTGAAAATGCTGTCATTAATTTTAATTAACATCTAGAATGATGGCCTTTTTAATGCAAGAATTTTTTTAAACTTCCATAGCTGTCAGTGTCTTTATAGTTACTTTCAAGAACGCTTATTTTTGATTTTTTTTTTGTTGTTGTTATTAAAATATAGATGCCTTGAGTTTTTGACACAGAGTGCGTTTAATATTTCATGAACTACAGGTAAAATGAATAAAATGGATCTAATTTAAATTTAATGAAAATAAATGAGTAAATGCTACCTTTTTAAATGTTTATAACCGATGGAAAATCTTTAAAGAAACAATATTAAACTATGTATCACGATGAATTTTATTGAAATCTTTCAAGACTTAAAATATTTCAACAATATTAATTCATCGAGTGATTAATTAATAGGATATTTTGCATCATATTATGAGCATTGCTTATAAGT
The DNA here is from genome assembly GCF_947563725.1 of Argiope bruennichi. Taxonomy (NCBI): domain Eukaryota; kingdom Metazoa; phylum Arthropoda; class Arachnida; order Araneae; family Araneidae; genus Argiope; species Argiope bruennichi. Next base: position 52,893,101 of record NC_079159.1, on the reverse strand, counting down.
CAGCTTATGAATATTATATATTTATTGTATTATACATAAAAACATATTAATATCAATATTTCTGTTTTAATTGGGGGGCACTGCTGCACAGCTTTTGTCTATATAACAAATATAGCAATGTAATATCCTATTATCTCGTATTTCATCATGAAATGGCAATTAATGTTATTTATTCTATTGTTACATTTATAATATGCTGTATCTGATTACAATTCTGTATGAAATCTGTTTATGTTCACATGATTACTTTGTGATAACTCCTCATATCAAAAGCGACATATATCATATCCATCTATTTATTATACGTTTATTTTTTGGAAAAAATATTGGTTATGATTTGATTCAATGTATTAACTTATTTTAGTTCCCATTCAAAGAGTAGGATTATTATACAAATATAGAACCCACAATTTTTGAAAAATTATTACTTCAAAATATAAAGCTGGACAGAATTGTTCATTTTAAACTTTTTTGGAGATTCCTAATTGCATTCAGGTTGGATATGTATGTTTAAAAAACAGTTTGGAAACTACAAAATATTTGTATTTTTTATTCATATATATATTGATTAATCTCAATTATATTTTCTTTATCTTTCATTGCATTATTGAATGTAACAAATACCTTTTCATCCTTTCTAAAAATTGTAACAAAACAAAAATTATTAATTGATCTACGAATAAAATGGTAGAAATTGGAATTTAATTGAAGCTTTAATAAATGAACTTCAATATACTATAACTATTTTCAGGTAATTTAATTTGAATAAATGATCAAAACATAAATAAGGCATTAAATATATATTTCAAATATATTTCAGTATATTTAAACCAGAAAACATGCAGAACTGGATTTTGATAATTTAAATCAACACATAACAAACAAGGAACATTTTTCAAATTTTCATTTTGTAAAGAATTCTGACACACACACATACATATATGTACTACATTCAAACAATAAATTAAAAGAAATACTAAATTCATGAAAGTCTAAGATACTAAATATAAATAATTGCCAACAATTTCAAATCTAAATCATTTTTTTTAACATTACGGTATCTTCTTTTCATATAAATTTATCTCCTGAATAAATATTCAAGGATATAAAGTTTTCAATGAAATACATTCAAATAATTTAATTTTTTAACGAACTTATTTCGTTTAACATAATTATCGCTAAAAATAGGTATTAGAGATTTTCAATCATGGAATATCTAGCTTTTAAGAAATTTGCCTTTAATGCGTTGGCCTATTAATTTCTTTTTCAGCTGGTATATCCAAGTTTAAGATGATCTGGTGCAAACTAGTAATGTAAAAATTGTTAAAAGTTATTTTCTACTTTAATAGGAAGTACATCTGTGTGTTCAAATATATAATTTATTAATTTATTTAGTAATAATTTTTGCATTTATAATTTTTTAAATAAGTTAAAGTTTTTGTCAAAGTGTCAACGAATATGACTTATAGCTCATATTTTACTAAAATAAGCTTCTAAACGATTGTGACTTCAGCGAAAAAAATATAGCTATCATTTGAAATAATTCAAATAATTCCACCCTAGTTAATTGATATAACAAAGATTAGAAGATGCATTAAATTGTTCAAAAATTAATATTCCATCATATAAAATAATTCATATAAAATTAGAGTTTCTAATACACCTTTTATATGTTTATATGTATATAATTTATCTATTTATAATAACCTGAATCAAGTAATTGTTAACTTATTAACAGATGAAACGAACTTAAAAGAACTAAAATAAGTTAAGTGATTGATTTTGCAAATATTTTGATCTTTGATGTAATTTAAATGATGTCACACGAGCTTGTTGGAGTAACAAAGCTTTGAACATGTATCGAACTGTTTGAAGTACGAGATTGTATTATACTGAACGATTTACTAAATGTGAAATGTTATATTAAATGGAAGCACATATTTCATTCTTGATGCTCACATCTACGTGCAAGATTGTGTCATTGTAGTCCTAATATATGAATATGTATACTTATATAATTGTTGTTTCCGTTACTTTCCTGAATATGTATCTGTTACGGAATGTTTGTGCCACGAAATAAAAGTCTTTGTTATAAAATATATTACTGGTTTATTCATTTCTGAAATTTAAGGCAATAGATCATTTACTACAAAATTATACAAGAAAATACAATATTATACAGAATTTGCATAATTTTCTCCATAAAATTTAATTTTAGAGTGAACTAAAAGTTAATGATAAATCGATTCAAGATGATTTTGGAAATATAATCTATTACAAACTGAATTTGTTGATAAGAGCAACAACCGAAGAAAAATAATCGTAATCTGATTACAGAAAATATGAACCTGAAATTCTCAATGTAAAGTATAACTTTGCTGCTACTGTAAAATAAATCTTAAGGAAACGAATTATGAATGTGCATTTTAGATTTTAAAAAAAATTGCAAAAATTCAGATAAAGGAAAGTGAAAATCAAAAGAACAGAACAGAAAACAAATTGGTGAACTTTTAAACATATGTCAAAAATGAATTAAATTTCGGAGACTTATTTAAGATTTCAAAAATACTGTTATTAAACTATACAAATGTGAAGATATACATAAAAATATTAAAAATATTTTCCTTATATAATTTATTTGTTTATTATTGAACTTTAATTATTCCTAGTGTACCATAAATGTACCAATTTTAGACTTGCAGAAATAAATACATCAAATAATTCAATCCTAATACAAAACAGTTCGGTTACAAAAAATTAAAAATAGAATGAATAATTAAAAAAAATTAAATCAAGGATAAATGTAAAACAATAAGTGAATTAAATATATATAATATAAATACACACATGCAAACAAATATTATTTTATTCAGATAATTGATATGATAATTGTTTTTCAGCAAAAGTTATTCCTTATCAAATGTGTCTTTGCATTTAAGTAAAAAAAAAAAAAAAAAAAAAAAAAAAAAAAAAAACAGGTTAAAAATTGTACGAAGAGAAGGAAATAGATTTGTAATAATATATAATAAAGGAATCTGAATATAAAATTTGCATACGAATCAGAAACAAATTCAAATATATATTTGAATAATCTGGTTAAAAAATTTAAAACACTCCAAAAATTTAAGACTACTTCAAAATCTAAATATCTTTATTTTATTATTAATAAATTCCATTTACACAATATTTCTCTTTTTTAATACAATACCGAAAATAAAAGTGACAAAATTTAAATATTTAGATATAAAGAGATTCAAAATTTACCGAATGAAATTTTTTTATGCATTATTTTTAAACTCCAGAAACGAATGCAAATTTTAAATCCTTTTATATCTGTTATACTTGTATTTTCAAAAAGATATTTAATCAGTTGCTCCGAGTTAAAATTATAATTAATTCATTATCTTTCAGAAAAAAATATTAATTTATTCCCGCTCAATAAATACCTTAATAATTTTACCACGCTCTGTTTTAGTCTTGTTTTGATTGATAAGGCGTTATCATGATGTTCGGAAAATTTCAAACTTTATTTTAAATTCAAATTTGAATACTATGAGTTTGGAGGAATACCCATAAAATATTGAGATAAATAAATAAAGGGGGTGTTCAAATAAAAAGGAAAGAAACAACACTATGGTTATAAATGAGGACTATATCCAAAGTATAAACCATAGGCATGAGTACAACAATCCCATTGATTAACAGGCCGACGGAATTTTTTGTTCCAAGAGTTCGCCGTCCGAGGTCCGCTACTTGTTGAATTCCTCGAGCACAGAAGAACCATTAATTCCGATGTGTATACTCTGAGAACTCCGAAGACTACGCCAATCCATCAAGCACAAAAGACCGGGGCTACTCATGGAGAGTGTGGTTCTGCTCCATGATAAAGCGCGTCCACACGTCTCCAGGATAACACTCGTGGAACTGGCCAAGTTCAAGTGGAAGCAGCTCGACCATCCACCTTACAGCCCGGACATGTCGCCCTGCTAGTTTCATGCGTTTGGTCCCCTGAAAAAACATCTGAAAGGGAAGCGCTTCAACTCGGACGGCAAACTCAAGGACACTGTGAAGGATTGGGTCTGGTCACGGCAACATGAATTCTGGAAACAAGGAGTCCTTCGGCTCGTTAATCCATGGGATCATTGTGCTCAAGCCTATGGTCAATACTTTGAATAAAGTCTTCATTTATACCCACAGTGTCGTTTCATACCTTTTCATTTGAACACCCCTTATATATATATTTTTTTATGACTTTTTCTCTCATATTCAAGATATTTTACAAAATCAATTTTATGAAACTGTTTTCGAATTAAATAGCAAAAGTTTATCAGTAATTCTAGTCTATGTTAATATATTAGAAAATAGAGCCGACAGTGTTTATCGAAAATGTAGATATGAAGAAAACATCACTATTCATAAGTTTAAATTTTAATCACATTTGATTAATATTCATTTATTACTTAATGATTGTTTAAAAATTTCTTTGTGATGATCTTTTAAAATTTGAGTTGCCTTATAGTAATGCTTTCTGTATATCACATTTTAACAGTTTTGTTTTCACTTTCAGGTTTTTAAAAATATTTTCCACATTTTCATACAACGATGAATATTTCTTTACCATTCATTAATATATTTCATGAATCATTATTATAAATATCATGGAATGATGCTTTTATTTCTTTCTCAGATGTACTATCAGATGGCACTCCTTTATTGAATGAAAATTCAATTAAAATTAATTGATTAACCTAGAAAGAAGTTCTAAAAATATGAAAACATAATGTTTTTGAGGAAAACATAATTTTCTTTAAAATTTCAAAGTACTAATACATCAGGAAGAAGCATCAAAACTATACGAAATTTATAAACAAATGAAAAAGGTAAATGAAAGTATGTAAAAACTGCACCTGGGTTGTTTGACATAAAATAATAATATATTTCAAAAAATTAAATGTACCCTTTAACAGTCTCCTTAATATTTTTAAAAATAATTATTTAAAAATAAATATATCACTTAATAGATATGTATAATGCTTTAAATCTTACACAAAACAATTTAATAACGTTTATATTTCCAACAACGGCAGGATTTATCGCGTTAATAAATGACAGTTTTTGAGAAGCATTGGAACTTAGACACACTACATTAAATGAATCATTTGGTAATCTCTTCTGCAAATTTTGAGAGATTTACTAAAGAGAGTTGATGGCTCTATGTTTATCCGTCACCAATTTTAGAGCTGAGCTTTGTAACACCCAATTAAGCGGGTATCGATTTTTGCACGGGGATGGATGCGGTGCTTATCCTTAATTCTCTTTACCGAAAGGATAATTTTTCAGAAAGAGGCTGCATTTTTTATCAGTAAAGTGTGAAGTGGCTTTTATTTGTTGAGGGTTATTTTTATAGGACAGAAAAATATTCTTTTTACCTGTCTGTATAGGTTAGGAGTTTTTATAAAGTTAAACAATGATTTTCGCCAACAGTTTGTAAAATAATATTTTGAAATATTTAAAGCGAGAATGCAGAAATAGTTTAAGAAAGCATTATTAGGAATTTAATAAAGAAATAAAGTCTCTCTCTCTCTATCTCTCTCTATATATATTAAACTCTTAATGTAATCCAAATTAATTTCCAAGATTTTATCTTTATTTAGCCCATCGTAACTTTATTCTAAAATATTCTCTTATTTCGTGATCCAATCCCACTTTAGGTTTAATTAATTCCTCTGTAAAAATAAGGTGCCATCAGTACTACGTATCAAGAGAAAGTGTTATCTTCGGTTGCCCTTGAAAAGGTAGCAAAGGTCACCACGTATGTTTAGTTGGTACCTGGCCAGAAATCTTATGTTAAATAAGACTAGTGATCATTTTTTTTCTCTTCCTTTTTGCCTTCTGCTTTTGTGCCGAGCTGCGCCTTCTTGTAAATAATCATGTTTGCCTCTCAAGAGAGAATAAAACGAAATTAAAAATACAGTCTCTTCATTGCTTCGAACCCCTGAATTCTACTTAAAACAAAATAATATTACATATTATTTAGCCAACAGGATTCGAAATCATTATATATACACACAAGCACGCACACACAAGCACGCACACACACACACACACACACACACACACACACACACACACACACACACACACAAACACATATATATATATAGATGTATTTACTAATATGAAACCTTTTACAAGGATTTTCTGCTTTGAAATATCATGCAAAAATTATTTGGAGGAATAATACACATAAATCATACATGGATTGTATAATTATTGCACTTGTTATCAAAGCATAGTAAATGAGGATGCAGTTAAATAAAATCGAATTTGGTTTCATGTCAGATTTTTTTAAAATTGCATCCTAATCTACTATGTTATGATTAACAAGTACAGCAATCATGTGTTTTTTCGTACATAATATCTTTCTGCATATTATTATTCCAGATAATTTTTCTATAATATTTCAAAGTCGAACATAAGTACATCTATTAGGAAACATGCATATGTGAATCCATTGTTTCATCCAGCAACTTATCTATATGTGCAATCAAAACTAGCGTTTGATAAGTAAAATGAATGACATATTTTCAATTTGAGTAGTTAAGCAGGTTCTCGCTCTATTTGCAATAGGTTTAAAACGCAGAGATTCATCAAATCTTGGGGTCATAAAATTTGACAACAATACTTTCACTCTCTACATGTGAAAATGAAGGTAGGAAGGAGATGAAGAAAAACCTACTTTAAAGGAAAGAAAAAGATGCGAAACAATCATTCAGCTTTCACCAAAGATCTAATACCAGTTCGTTAAAAAGGTGAAAAATTACTCCGCCTCATACTGTGCAGAGGTTTATTGAATTTGCAGCGCTCTCATTGAAAGCGACCAGAAAAAGCCACAGATTGCAAAGAGGAAAAAAATTCTTTCCATTCTCTTCTTTTTGCTTGCATGTGATGCACAGCCTAAAAGCATTTTTAGGCTTAAGTGATAATGTAATTGTAGTTTCTTTAAGAGGATCGTAAAAGATTTCGGAAAGTGTTTTGGGGCCCATTTATGTCAAGCTGTATTATCGTAATAACTTTACACTTGCCATTAACGTTCTTTTCTTGTTTTAATGCTATTGTAAAATGTTCGAAGACAGATGCATATTCTTTATCGGTATCCTGCAAACGATATTTAGTTTAATGCCTTTAATATAAGAGTTTGGAAAAAATTGTGATTTGTAAATTGTAAGCTGAGAGAAAATGTTTTATTTAATAGTTAGAATTAACTATTAAATAAAAAGTTTAAAAGTTTTTTTAGTCATATAAGGAATAAACAATTGTTAAATTATACATACATACATATATATATATATATATATATATATATATATATATAATTTAACAATTGTGTTTATATATTATATATAAATACTTGTTTATATATAATAAATAAAGTATATATATATATATACTTTCAAATCTAATTTCAACTTAATTATTTTCCTAAATTTTAGCTCAATTCAGCACATATTAACTTCATTCTAAAAATATTCTCATATTTCCTGATCCTCTTCCACTTTTTCTATTTAATTAATTCAACACGAGTTCTAAAAAAATTGCTGAATCGGCTAAAAGCCGACAGGTTTCCACACTCCGAGGGAAGGAATAGAAATTGCTGATCTAAATAAATTATTCGAAAAGATCTCTACAATTCCCTAACCTAATTCGACACGTGTTAAGAAATCCCTATCAGAATCTAATCTCATCGTGTATAAGACCAGGGACAATTAATTTTTCCCGCTTTTACCTTCTTCTGCTTTTGTGCCGTGCTGTGAGCGGACGTGCCTTGTCCGTGCTGCTTTCGCCTCCCGGGATGAAAATAAAACGAAGTTAAAAGTCCAAAGTGTCTTCTCTGTATTCGGCCAGAACTCAACTTTCAAAAATTATGCTTATATATATATATATATATATATATATATATATATATATATATATATGTATATGTATAATTTTTATTTTACGTATATTTGAGTTCTGAGGTTTATTTAATGAATAATCATTTTTTTTTCTCGTTAGTTAGTTCGTACTCTGTCTAGGGGTGTTTATCAAAACAGAGTAATTGGTCACACCCTAATCTATTACGTTACATAACATAATCTGTACATCATCTCTTCTGTTAATCCCAGCATGCACTTTTGTATGCATATGTCTCCTCTCTTAGGTTTTAGTTCTGAGGTCAATATGACATAATAAAAGTCTTTTATCATTAATATCGCCAGGTCACTGCTCCCCCATTACATGTAATGATTGTTTAAAATCCATTTTAAATCGTAATTAATTTCCTACTTTTTATCTTAATTTAAACCATATTAATTTCATTCCAAAAATGTTCTTTTATTTCTTGAACTAATTCCCCTTTTTTTATTTAATTAATTATACATATGCTCTATAAAATCCTTGCTTCAGCATTTTCTCACGCTCTTAGTGAAGGAATAAAAATCCTTATTGTTTACAACATTCTTTTAAAGATACCTAAATTTCCCTCTCCTAAGTCTACACGTGTCAAAGAAATATCTATCAAAATCTCATAGTAAAATCACTGAAAGAAAGAATTTTGGTCTGTTTTACTCTTGTATGGCGATGTAAATAGATGTTAATATTACCATCGCTTCTTGTGCATAAATTGCCTCCAGTAGTGAAAAAAATTCGAAAATAAAATGTTAACAGTTTCTTGTATTCGGCCACGCAACTACTAATATATACATATAAATTTGGTAGAGAATGGTACTAATTTATTCCATTTGAAAAAAAAAATGTAAATTTCAATTTTTTATTTAAAATTTGAGAAAATAGTAGAGATAATTTAAGAATTTAATTTTATAATCATGAATTTTTATAATTATTAAAAAAAATGAACATATTTTTTTTTTCATTTTGTGAATCAGTTCTTGTGAATCAGTTATTTACATCTAGATTAAATAGGATTAGTATTAAATATTTTGGATTACATTATTAAAAAACAGTTCCTTCTTTATTTGATTGAAATTTGGTTAAACGGCCATTTAACTCTATCCATTTGATACAACTAAAAAGCCAAAATTAAGTACCTGCCTATGAAACAGTTTTAGTTGATTAATTCTCTTAAGAATTAAAAGGCAGTTGGTTTCAGCTATGCACAATTCTTTTCAATTTGATATCAACAAATATTTATTTCATCTGTATTCTTTTATTTTTATATTCTAATAGTTAATTTTAGAGTAACTTTTAATAAAAAGTTTTTGTTTTCATTGAATTTTAAACCATCTGTAGCAATTCGCTGATAATCCTTTATTTTGATTTTCAGTCGCTTCGTTCTCTTTGTCTAGTTAATTTTATCTAGTTTGTCTAATTTGTCTAGTTTTCGCTTATCTTTTTGTTGGTTTACAAAATTGTAGATAAAAGTAGCATTTCATAATGACAAACTTATTATGTATATTTAAACAACCGCCGCTTTAGTTATTTGCTCTTTTATTTCTCTATTGGCAACAAAGCTATTCTGAAAAATAACTTATTTTCATATTTCTTGTTTTATATATATATATATATATATATATATATATATATATATATATATATATATATATATATATATATATATATATATATATATATATATATATATATATATATATAAGTAACCAATCTTAAGTAAGAAAAAGTTTTAAAACGAAACTAAAATAAAAAAATGAAGACAACTTTATTATTTCTAGTAACAAAGAAGTATTGGATTTTCTTAAAGATAACAACATTAATAAACTTAATACTTTTGATTTCGAAAATTTATACACTAATCTACCTCATGAAAAATTAATAAAGGTCTGCACTCTTATATATGACGAATATTTAAATGAAAATATCATTCCTAAAAATAACTGGCTTCAGTTATGTAATTTTAATATTACTGAAAATTACGTGTTTAATGGTATTAATTTTTATAAACAAGTCAAGGGCATTCCAATGGGAACAGCTTTCTCAAGTGTTTTAGCTAATATTTTCCTGCATTACTATGAGAAAAAAATAATTAAATATAATTTAATAAACGGGTGGAGATATATTGATGACCTACTTTTGATTAACTTCGACAATACTAATATTATTACTAATTGCTATCCAAAAGATTTAATTCTAAAAAATACAAATAAAAATCAACTTGAGGCTACCTTTCTGGATTTAAAAATCGAAATTGCTAATGATAAAACAATAGTTGGTATATACGATAAAAGGGATGATTTCAACTTTAAAATAACAAAACTATGTAACTACCATTCCAATCTAAACTCTAAAATTTTCAAAAATCTAATTTTCTCACAAGTTAACAGGATCAAAAGGGTTTGCAATAATAAAAATTCTTATATTGAAGCATCAAACAACCTCCTTAAATATTTAATTAAAAATGAATTTCCTAGAAATTACTGTAATGTCAATTTTTTAATTAAACAAGGTATGGTTTGGGATTAATCCTTTGGCTTAAATAAAAATAGAACTTTCCTTGCATATTGGATTACTCAATAGATGGCGCTGGGAGCCTACATCTGTTTACATAATTTACCGCTAGTTTTTTAAAAACAGGGAATCACAATCAATAGTTTAAAGTTTTCTTGACTGTTAATGGTATGTACTGGCCTTTTCGTTTTTAATTTTTAATTTTAGTGCTATTGTTTGTTTTTATTGTTATTTTTGTTATTGTATTTTTACTTTGTTGTGGTTAATTTCTTCTTATTTGTTGTTTTATATATCCTTTCTGTTAAAATGGTATATCTCTTGAACATAATTTCTGGGGATTTTCGGGTCACGAGGAATCATTTTTAGACAATGTCTGTTTTTCCTCACAGAAAAAATCCCTTTCTTTGAATCCCTGCCTGAGGGTGACCTTTGAAAAAGTCTTATTCTTTTTTTATATTTTTTATAATTTTTTTGGTTTAATTTTTTTTGATTTTTTGTTTTTCCTATTAACTTGATTCTAATACTTATATATATATATATATATATATATATATATATATATATATATATATATATATATATATATATATATATATATATATATTGCATACTCTTTTATTGATATGACTAGAATATGCAACCTATTTAAATTACATGGGTTTGAAGGCAAATAGATTCTTTTCTGATAATGTATATAGGCAGCCCCATTTTCGCCAAGCAGTGACATTTGTGATTAAACATTGTGCAAATCCTTCTATAGAATAGACAATAATATCTCTTGCTACGAAATTCGACACCAAAATTATGTTTCAGCCTCTAGTAAGGGCTCCCCAGGAAAGATTTTCTAAAAGTTTATAAGTTTTTATAAAAAGAAATGAATTGAAATTCAAAAGAACTTCATCGAACATTTCGTTATACACTAATGTACAAAAACTATTTTTAGACTACATTGAAACTGAAAAAAATTAAATTCCAGTATTACTAATTTTATTTCCATATAATTTATACTTTGGTCTTAAAAAATTTAAGTATATTTTTAAATAATATTTTTTATAGTTTTAACCACAGAATTAATCTACTCATGTGCGCGATGACGGTATTAAAACAATTTTTGCTGGCGGTATATAATTAAAGTAAGATTTTAGTAGTAAAATGAAGATCGAAGATGAATCAAGTCAAAGGCGTTTTGCTAGTTTGATTTTATATATTTTTTTTTTCATTCTATGGAACACTTCCTTTTCATTACACCTCCTTTGCTTTTTATTTTGTTTCAGTGAAATACATGTTTATTTTTAAATACATATTTATTTTTAAATACATATTTATTTTTTATAAAATTTATTTATTAAAATTATTATTTTTTCAAGTTTCGATGATTTTAACATGTATTTCACTGAAACAAAATCAAAAGCAAAGGAGGTGTAATGAAAATGAAGTGTTCCATTGAATGAAGAAGAACCCAAGATTTAGTCAAACTAACAAAATGCCTTTGACTTCATTCCTCTTTAATTTTAATTCTACTAATAAAATTTTACTTTAATTATATACAGCAAGCCAAAATTATTTTAATGATGTCAACGCACACACGAGTGGATTAATTCTGTGGTTAAAACTTTGAAAAATATTGTTTAAAAATATACTTGGATAAGTATTTTCTTGTGTGGGCATAATACAACTATGTAACTGAAAGAAAATTGCATCTCGAATATTATTTTTTTATATCATAACCAAAATATATTTATTTCTTTCACCAAAAATTATTCTTTTTTTTTTTTTTAACAGAGTTGATTTTTTTTATTGTAACCTATATAAACGACAAATTAAATTCTTCAAAATATCAACATAAAAAGTATGTCATGAAATTCATAACATTTTTGCAAAATTATTGAATATAATCTATATAAAAAAAGCATTAAAATAGATTCATACCGACGTTCATTTAAAATATGCTGAATCTTCAAAATGAAAAAGCAAAATTAAAAAAAAAGTCTCCAGAATTTGATTTATTTTCTGCAAAAGACTTTTACATCATTTACAGCTGCGAACTCATCCCTAGCACATCATCATTCCTCGTATCTTCCCATAAGCAGGAAAAAGACATTCCTGATTATTTCCCCATAATAAAAAGGCGCTAATTTTAGTCGAGCAGAAGCAATATCAGACGCCTCAGCCACGATAGGCAAGTTGATGGAAGTTTTCTCCTGAGGTATTATCTTGATATATCGTCCGATAAGGATGAAAACAAAAGACTGATAGGACAGTCAGTGGATTTCCGATGTCCATTGTGTGTCTCATAATGGTGGCCACAGAAAGACTTTTTCTCTCTTTATTTCCAGAGACTTTTGTCGATATCTGGATTGATAAAAGTTTTAGGAATGTAATTCTTATTGTACCAGATGTTTTGTACTGAAAATACCCAGATAAAAAAGCTAGTTAAATAATATTAATTTAATACTATTCATGAGATGAAACAATCATAAAAAGGAGAGAAAATTTGCTCTCATTATGAGAAGAAACTATGCAAATTTATTACAATGAGGGAAAAATACATGGTGCATTATGGAAATTTATTACAATTTTATGAAATGAATCACACTGGGAAAATTTTAAATGCGCTTCATTTTCATAGTATCTAGATTTAATTTTTCTGAAATAAAGTTGTGTTGTCGAAATGCTCTTATATTTGAAAGCAACTCGGTAAAGTTTCTAGATAAGTATTATTATTCATTTAATAATGTTCATAAGATGAAACAGTCATAAAAAGGAGAGGAAATTTGCTCTCATAATGAGAAGAAAAACACATTAAATCTATGGAAATTTATTGCAATGAGAAAAAAAAATACATTAAAAGTTATGGAAATTTATTACAATTTTATAAAATGAATTATACTGGAAAATTTTAAATCTTTCCATTTTCATAGTATTCAGATTTAATATTTTTTGCAGTATGGTTGGGGTTATCGAAATATTATTATATTGTTACGTTTATAGGCTTAAGAAGAGAACACTTTTGAACAATATCACTTTATTTAAAGTCAACCAAAGACCTCGGTTACTACAAATGAAGCTCTTATATATACATGTAGAATGTTCTAGAACATTCCTAGAACTAACTAAAGAGGAAATGACGTACAAGGATTAAGGAAATTATAATTTGAATATTCCAGAAACTTCTGGAAGAACTGAAAGGAAAATAAATTAATAAATAACAAATTTTTTTCCCGAGGATCGAACCAGCAATCTCTTTGCCCGCAGTCCGATGTTTTATCAACGAGCCACGGAGACATGTGGCTAGCTTCGTTGCATTGCTTCCTCCTCAAGAGAACAGCGTCTCGATGTTATAGACGAAGGTCCTTAGAGCGTGATCTTGTCATGGGTCCGGTATAGGGCGGGGTCGTCTTCTGAAAATCCACTTCGTCTAGATCAGGATTCCGTATGTCCTGTCCCACGGTCATGGAATCTGAAAATATATCCTCTTGGGCTTCTGGAGCGTAGTAGGGCTTCATCCTCAGCACATGAACAATGTCCTTTGACTTACGTCTCCTAGAATTTGGATCAAAGCCCTGGACCTCGTAAGTGACATCCGAAAGTTGACGCAGGACTTCATACGGACCGAAATAATTCTTGAGAAGCTTTTCGGAGCGGCCCACCTTCCTTATAGGAATAAAGATCCACACTAAGTCACCAGGCCGATACAGCACTGCGCGATGTTTTGAATTATAATGACGTCGGTCTTTCTCTTGGGCATCAAAGGTGCGGATTCGAGCCAACTGACGCGATTCTTCTGCGCGGGTTACTAGCCCCGTGACATAGTCTTGTCCTGTATCCTCGATTGGGTGATGGAACATAGTATCGAGTGTAGTTTCGGCTTCCCGCCCAAATGTCAGGAAGAATGGAGTATACCCAGTGGTGCTCTGTTTAGCCGTATTATAAGCAAAAGTGACGAACGGCAGAATTAGGTCCCATGTTTTATGTTCGATATCGACGTACATCGACAGCATATCCGCTAACGTCTTGTTGAAGCGTTCCGTGAGTCCATTCGTCTGCGGGTGATAGGCGGTAGTCATCCTATGCACCACGTTGCATTGATTGTTAATTTCGGCTACGAGCTTTGACTGGAAAACTTGACCTCGGTCCGTGATAATGGTTCTAGGGGCTCCGTGAGTTAGAAGAATCTCTTCCACGAAGAACTTTGCTACTTCTGGTGCTTCTGCAGTGGGAATGGCTTTTGTGACGGCGTATCGTGTAAGATAATCCGTACACACGATTATCCACCTATTTCCTTCTTGAGACTTCGGAAATCGACCAAGCAGGTCCATCCCTACACGCTCGAACGGGACTTCGGTTGGAGGTAGGGGAACCAAGTATCCGGGTGGCTTCAGAGGAACCGTCTTTCGTCTTTGGCACTCCCTGCAATGCCTTACGTAATGGCAGACGCTTCGAAAAAGTCGGGGCCAGAAGAAATTCCTCCGAAGACGATCGTACGTCCTTGAAAATCCAAGATGTCCAGCTGTAGGCTCGTCGTGAAAATGACGAAGGATTTCTAACCGCATTTTCTTAGGAATGACTGGAAGCCACCGTTTTCCGGATGGGTCAAAATTTTTCTTGCAGAGTATGTCATTCACTATAGAGAACCCCGAACTTGATAAATCTGGCGACTCCTCGCAAGCTTTGATATGCTGGGCCAGTGATGGATCGCGACGTTGTTCCGACACCAAATCAATCATTGCCGCCAGGGTCTCTGTTTTCAGCACGTTGTCGTCAGGCACAGGATTTCGGGACAGACTATCAGCGTCGGCATGCTTCTTTCCACTTTTGTGAACAATGCAGACGTCATATTCCTGAAGCCTCAAAGCCCATCTTGCTAATCGACCAGAAGGATCTCGTAAATTAGCTAACCAGCATAGCGAGTGATGATCCGTAATTATTTTAAAGGACTTCCAAAGAGATATGGACGGAATTTTGCTATCGCCCATATAACTGCAAGGCATTCGCGTTCAGTGGTCGAATAGTTTCGCTCTGCTTTAGATAGGGTCCTTGAAGCATATGCAATGACTCTTTCCTTTCCGTCTTGCTGCTGGACTAACACAGCTCCAATACCGTACCCACTGGCGTCGGTATGCAGTTCGGTGGGAGCGTCTTCGTCGAAAAGTGCCAACACAGGTTGCGAAGTCAATGCTGATTTAAGGTCTCTGAACGAGTCTTTTTGAGCTTTATTCCAGCAGAATTTAGCGTCCCCTTTTAAGAGCTCTTGGAGAGGCTTAGCCCGAAAACAGAAGTTTTGGATGAACCGTCTGTAATAAGAGCACAGTCCCATGAAACTTCTTACATCGTGCACAGTCTTCGGTGTAGGAAAGTTGGTGAAAGCGGACACTTTATCGGGATCAGGTTTCACGCCTTTTCCGGAAACAAGATGTCCAAGTATTTTGATCTCCTTGGCTCCAAAATGGCACTTTTTCGGATTTAAGGTAAGTCCGGCTTCCTGTATGCAAGAAAGTACGCAATGCAGCCGATGCAAATGTTCAGAAAAGGTCTTCGAAAATACAATTATATCGTCCAAGTAACAGAGGCACATCTTCCACTTTAAGTGACGTAATAAATTGTCCATAGTTCTTTCAAACGTTGCGGGTGCGTTACACAATCCGAACGGCATTACCTTGAATTCATACAGCCCTTCACTAGTGATGAAGGCCGTTTTCTCCCTATCTGCCTCGTCCACTTCGATTTGCCAATACCCCGAGTGCAGGTCCATCGATGAGAAGTATTGAGCTCCTTTCAAGCAATCCAAAATGTCGTCGATTCTGGGTAAGGGATAGACGTCTTTTTTAGTAACTCTGTTCAGACGACGATAGTCCACGCAGAAACGCCAGCTGCCATCTTTCTTACGAACTATCACCACTGGAGACGACCATGGACTCTCCGATGGTTGAATAATATCTCGCATCAGCATCTTATCGACTTCGTCGTTGATTATGCGTCGCTCCACTGGCGATACCCGATAAGGTCGTTGGCTGATCGCAGGGGGGTTTCCGGTGTTTATCCTGTGTTTTACGTTGATCTTGCGGTTTTGGCGCTGTGGTCCACCATGGAATGAATCTTGAAAATTTCGCAGCAGATTTTGCATCTGCTTCCGCTGCTCAGCACTCAGGGTCGCGGCCATCATTTGGGAACAGTCGATTGGGTCAGTGTACGTCGAGACTTCCACATCGGCAAATGAAGGCACTTCGGTCAGAGTATTTAGGCCGTCGGTGCTGAAAGAATTAGCGTAACCAACACACATGCCTCTTGGGATGTAGCGTGCTTGTGTTTGCCCGTTGGCCACCCAGAGCATACCCTTGTTTTGGAAAAAAGAGGCTATAGTGGAGGGAATGGCAATTCCTTGATTGATGCTTAGACTTTTATTCCCTTCCACAACTAAATCAGTGGCGTCATGTACGTCCGGTGATTGCACTATAATACGTTTGAAGGAACAACCAGGTATGATAAAGTCCGAAACGGCATACAAGTTGAAAGTCTGAGGCGCCGTCTGTTCTTGAAAAACGTCATCAAATGCGAGTTCAGCTCGGCCACAGTCCAAGACAGCTTGTGATGCTTTTAAGAAGTCAAAACCCAAAATGATGTCATGGCTGCAATTCGGCATAACAATGAACTGGTAGGGCTGTGTTCGGTCATTTATGGTAAGTTGAAAGACACAAGTTCCTAACGGCTTTGCATAATTGCCGTCGGCGACCTTCAGAATAATGTTTTCCGAGTCGCTGAACATGACTTTCCGCCGTTTCCGCCGGTATGCTTCGGAGACGACAGAAAAAGATGCACCAGAGTCTACCAGCGCTTAGCCGGGATGGTCGTCAAGAAGAACGTCGATGCGATTCCCGTGCAATTTAGCGGCAAATGGAGGATTCTGAGAAATCGCGGCCTCACCTCCAACACAGGTCGCGGAACTTAGTTTTCCTCATTTCGGCGGTTCGGCGACTGGCTATATCTTCTGTAGGGAGACGGCGATCTATAACGGCGGGTAGGCGATCGTCCTCGACTCGGACTTGGTGAAGGATTTCTGCCCGTTTCTCGATTGATGTCAGCGGTACGATTGTATGTCCGGTAAGAAGTTGCGTCACGTCTGTCGTTCTTGAATTGGTCAACAAATGAAGATCTATCTCTGCAATAGCGTACTACGTGACCTAGGCGGCCGCAATGGAAACAGACTGGCCGATTGTCGGTGGTACGCCATACGTCGGTTTTCCTCGGCATCTGGTTCTGTTGAGGCCATGAAGTCTGGGCAGGCCTACTATATATTGGTTGCATGCGGCGTTTAGGTGCTTGAGCGACTCTTCCCAAGTTTTCACGAGATATAAGAGCCAACGATTGCTCGATTTCCTCTCGTACGATGCTTTCGATGGATTGTAGTTCGGAATATTGGCTTTCGACTTGTGGTGCAGTCATTCTTTGTATTTCTTCCCGAACAATTTTGCGTATCAGCGATGTTAACGGTTGCTCCTCGTCCACGGAAGCTATGGGAATAACATTGGGTAAACGAGAAAACTTCTGACGTCTAATTCTTTTTTGTTGCATTTCCTCGATGTACTGGCAACATTTAATGAAATCGACTGTCGTTTTTACCTCTTTAGGTAACAGTGCCTGGTACACATCTTCTGCGACTCCTTTCATTAGGTGGGACACTTTTTCTTCGTCGGACATGTTTGGATCTATTTGGTTGCAAAGTCCCAGTACGTCTTGAATATAGGATTGTGTAGCTTCACCAGTATTTTGCGCTCGGCCTTTCAGACGATCTTTTGCTCGCCTTATATACAGTTGGGTGTCACCAAAGGTTTTTGTCAGTTCTTCTTGAAATTCGGCCCACGAGGTCAGTTTATCTTCGTTATTATCAAACCAAGTCCGGGCGGTCCCATCCAGGAAAAAATATACATTAGCTAAGCAAAGTGTGTCATCCCATTGATTAAATTTCGATACTCTAAGGTATTCTTTCATCCATTTGGTCGGATCTTGTCCAGGATCCCCTGTAAAAATTGTTGGCTTTTTAGGCTCCCTTATTAGGGCAGGAGAAATCAGAATAGGTTGAGGTTTTTCTTCTCCTTCCGGCATTTCCGTGCGATTGGGCAGTTTTCGTGGGGCAACAACGAAAGGTCCAAATTCCGGAGGAAGATTTAAGAGTCTGCGGCTTCGCCGTATTTCTTCCGGTTCCAGACTGAGAAGTTACCCGGCGCCTCCACCAAACTTGTCACGTTTATAGGCTTAAGAAGAGAACACTTTTGAACAATATCACTTTATTTAAAGTCAACCAAAGACCTCGGTTACTACAAATGAAGCTCTTATATATACATGTAGAATGTTCTAGAACATTCCTAGAACTAACTAAAGAGGAAATGACGTACAAGGATTAAGGAAATTATAATTTGAATATTCCAGAAACTTCTGGAAGAACTGAAAGGAAAATAAATTAATAAATAACAAATTTTTTTCCCGAGGATCGAACCAGCAATCTCTTTGCCCGCAGTCCGATGTTTTATCAACGAGCCACGGAGACATGTGGCTACCTTCGTTGCAATATTTAAAAGCAACTCGGTAAAGGTTCCTAATTCAAGCACCTCATGCTTGATTGTCACAAAATACTTTTTATTACTTATACCATTTCTTCTCTTATTTCCTATGCTGATTTAGTTAATTCAAAGACAATAAACATTTACAGAAATCAGGAGAAAGAAAAAGTGTAAAAATATTAAACTCATCTTGACTGGAAAGTAAAATAAATAAAATAGTGGAATAGTAGAAAAAATATTCATAAATTGTACATATGTAACCATTCCACAAGAACAAGAAAGAAAAAGTGCAAAGACTAGTAAGATAGCTTGCACTGGGAATTAGCTTAATCTATTAATTTGAGATTTTAAAAATGAATTACTACAACCATTTTGATTGGAAAATAAACATAAGATACAAAATCAAAATTAATGAGCTTTATTCGTAAATAATATGTATGTTACCCTATCCAACAAAGTTAAGGTATAACAAAAAGTGCACACAAATTTCGAAATAGCACAATTGTTTTTACCTTACATCTAATAAGTTCTTGCATGTATTTCAACAGCGACATCTATTAGTAAACCTGCAAAGTATCCATGTAAACGACGATGGTTTTGGATTTTACCAATTTGCTATTACTTTATTGTTATCATTTTGTAATATTTCCATTTAGTATTATTCTGTTATTGAGTGTCTAAAGACCCCAATCATGGAACATTCCAAATTACATTTCCGACATTCATCGCTTTTTTTTTTGTTTGATTTGAAGAAATCTGCTGCCGTAGCCCATCAGGCGATTTTAGAAACTTATGGTGATGCTGCTAAGTCATATCTCAATTGTCGATTTTGGTTTCAACGATTTAAGAGTGCTAATTTCGATATCAATGACAAGAAAAAGAAGATCTATAGGGCCAAAAAAATATTAAAAAAAATCGAAGACAATAAATTGCAAGACTTATTGGATAAAAATTTAAAAAAAAGTTGTAGAAAATGCGAGAAAATATTTTGATTGATATATTTTGTACCAATGTTATTCGATAAATGCCTTTTTAAAGTGAAAAAATGATCAAAATACATATAAGTCCCTAATAATACAAATATTATACCTGTAATGTTTTTCTCCTACTTTCTGAATTCTTACACATTCGAAAAGCAGGGGAAAAACAGAATTGGGATTTAAACACCCCGAACTAAGATGTAAGAAAATCTGCACATTATATTTACTAGCTGGCTGCCTTTGACGACCAGCTGGATCTCAGGAAATAATGATTGTTAAAATTCTCAATTAAATTTTGTATGTTACATCGCCTTAATGATTTTTTGCAGCAAAATATTTTTAAGCTGATAGTTAATACCTCATTCTATTTTAGAAGCCCTTCAACTTTCTGTTCATTGCGCTTTGTATTGTCTTGATTTATTGTCACCTCCCAATATAGATGAACTTTAATTCGAAACCGAAATGAATAATTTTAATCAATACAACTTTTTTAGTAAAAAGACATATTAAAAAAAAAATATGAGAATAAAAAATGGAATGTTAAGCATTGAATTGCTTTGTGTGTAGAAAATTTTTTTAAATAGTTTATGGAATATCATGCTTGATTATTTGTTATTGATTTTGGATATTTTTACTTAAAATTATTCTCTTAAAAACCCAATTTTATAAGAAATTCTTTTCAGTTTTAACTAACGCATCGATTAATGTAAGTAAGAGAATTGCTGTTGTTAATAAACCCGTTTTAAATACTGATCTTCCGAAAGAAACATATCTTTGCAACTTATATATTCTCTTTTAGGATTAGACTTTTTCCTTTGAGATATAATTTTCTTTTCTAAGAAATGTTGCCTTAGGAAATAAAATCATTTTCAAATCTCATTCAAATAAAAGGTTGTTTTTTTCGTGACCTTTATCATTTTTCCAGTATCAACACATTTTTTTTTAATTCTTCTTTATCGAAAGGAAAACATCTTTTCCATAAATGTAAGGCATTACACTCTTTTAAGATCTCATCTTTCTACTTCATCCACAAATTACACAAATGAAAATTTCTTAAGGTTTGAAAATGCTGTAATAGTGAAAAAAAAAATAAATAATCTGGAATCGAATTTTAGATAACATTCCTATTTTAATTCTTCTTAAGCCTTTAAAGGACCATTTTTTTTCTAGTCATACTATGTTAAAATATTTTTAGGCTTGAAATTAGAATAAGGAAAGGGATTCATTTAAATTATTAGATACATTTAATTTGATTAATTAATTAATTTGGTTAATTAATAATTAAGTAACAAATCAAGACACATCATTTTGTGTAAGATAAAGAACTAAAGCATCTAATTTTCTGTCTTTCTAAAAAATGTTGTCAGAACTTATGCCAACCTACATAAATTCATACATTATTGATAAATTTGGTGGGAATTATACTTCCCACTGCCCTAGAAAGGGTTAAGAAAGAAGTAATATTTCTAAAATTATATCTACCAGTTGATATGTATGTTAAAACAGTATTTATAACACACATGAGTTACTAATAAAATTTTGTATTTATTCCTAAACGTTATTGATATATCTCCCAAGAGTAAGTCGAAAAACGAGATGTAATCGAAAATTTAATAATGAACTTTGATAATAAAAAACTAAAACTACTGATGAAAATTTTTTAAAAGTGACAACATTAAAATACTTTTAAAGAGATAAGCAGAAAATAAAGAAAAATTAATCATCTGTGATAAAAAACTATCTATACCTTGAATACAAATAATGCATTTATTGATTTTCTATCATTTATATAAACTCGGGTAGGTTTTTTTACACTTGGGTAGGTGCCGAAGGGCTCTTTGTGTATTAAATTCTGAATCAAATTAGCCTCATTTAATTTTTTGAGCATGTATATTGTCAAGTAAAATAAGCTCAAAGATTTTCAATGGAACACATTGCATATCTAACAAGGAAAAAATAATTTCGTCGCATTTTCCATCAACATCTTTTAAGTTAGTTAAATAATAAGAATGAAAAGAATTGTAATATCCCTTGCTTTCAAGGAATTTTTTTCTTTTAGTTAATCGAAATAACAACGGAAAATGTGAGACTCTGAAAGAGGGCAAATGACATATAAATGAACTATTTTATGATTACAATGGTTATGAAAGACTGGAAGGGCTTTCCAATCTTTTATAACATATTCATAAAAGATTTGCTTTCACCATCCAAATTCTAGATAATCCGTAGAGTTTAGAAGAAAAAAATCCATCTAATGCCCTAGTAGCATACGTATACTGTACAATATTGTACGATATTCAGCAATATTGTATAATATTGTTACGAATCTGTAATGTTGCTTCCCAGCATAGTTAGTTCCATCATCGGAAAGAATGTTTTACAGTCATCTGTATTGGACGGAGTCCGTGTGTCGCGTCGGAGGTCCCGGAGATTGGCGACTTTGGCGCCAAAATAGATTATACCCGAAACATCGAGAATTTTCCCGATCCGTCCAGTAGGAACTGAGTTAAGCCTCAAACGTTCCTGATTCGTTGAGAGGCTTCTAGCCCCGCCTCCTGAGACCTATAAAAGGAAGCAGCCGCAGCTGCTGGGTGGTCGCAGTCTGAATCGACGGTAAAGAACTGGCCTCCCGTAGATAAGCGGAGCAGCGACGGAGTGAAGCTAGTGCTGAACTAAGCTGTATGCTACTGTCTGCAGTAGAGTCTGTTGTATGCTGCTGTTTATGCTGTTTTGTATTCTGCTGTGTATGCTGTTGTATGCTGCATGTCTCGACTGAAGATAATCGTCTTTTGTGCTGTATATAGTTGTCGTCTTTGTGCTGTCCTGTGTGTCTTCGTGTAAATAAACGCCGTTGTTTTATTTTCTACTGCCGCCTGCTGATTGAGCGTTCTTCACACCATATAACTTCCACTATCCAAACGAACCCTGGAAATTTCGTAACAATATTGTCGACTATTTTATAATATAATATCACTCAATAATGTAAAATATTGAGCAAAATTCTTTGCAACCTGGGTAGTTAAAAATGGATCTGTCGGATAATTTCTGGTGTGGGAACGCGATGACACAAACAGCATAAAGAAACATAAATGGAAGTCGATGCACAGTCTTAATATCAAAAATATAAAATTGTATTAAAATTTTGATGTAATGAGCCCAAGAAAAGATAATGAAATTAATAATCAATTACCTCAAACATATTTCAAATGCTATCAGTATTCATGCCACACTGAATATGAAATTAGCACAGTATGAGAAATATTAACTATTCAAGTTAACTCTAACACTTTTAATAAATGAAACTGAAAAGTATTTACATTTAAATCTAAAATTTCAGAACAACGCAAACTGTAGAAAAATAAATGGACGTTGATGCACAATCTTAGTATCAAAATTTTGATCCCATCAGCCCAAGAAAAGATAACCTCAAGCATAGTTCAAAAGTTATGACTATTCATGCAACACTGAGTATGAAATTAGCACACTCTCAGAAATTTTAATTATTCAAGTTAATTCTAACACATTTAATAAATGAAACTGAAAAATATTTACTTTTGAATCTTAAATTTCAGAACAACGCAGACTGCTTTATTTCGTGTTAATCTGGAAGAATAAACGTAATTAATAATTTAGGATTCTACTAAATTAAGAAGTCCTTCTAGTTTGAAACTGGAGATCTTTATAATTACTACTTAATTAAAATGAATTGAATGGAGTAGTAAATGAAGCAAAGCAAAATTTCTTGAAAGAGGGAATGCATTAGCATATTATATGAATTCATTCATACAAACAGATAAATACTTAATTTTTTTTTCTTTCATTAGAAACTCGCAAAATTTCTAGAATATCATATTAATTGGTGCAATCACTGAATTTAATTTTTATGTTAATTAATATTATTTTTCATTTTTATATTTGGTACCTAACCACTATGAGCATCATATTGTATTCCTCATTATCACTACAATGGACATTTCTTATTTTCTTCATTTAATATATTTGTTATTGAAGATAAATTCAGATAATTCGTGAAATCGAAAATGAGACCGTGACTAATTTCTGAATAAATTATGCCCGAAATAGAGTATGACTTAATTATGTTGCAACGTCAAAATTTAATAGATGAAATGTATTTTTAAATATGTATTAAATTGTATAATTAATATAATTGTTCAAGGAACTGGAAATTTTTACAATTTAAATTCATTCTGGTATGGAAATTAAATGTTGAAATGAAAAATTTTATGCTTGATTTTAAGATTATCAACGAAATAAATTTCGAATGTCTGTGTTCAGTTTCTATCATCTTAACTTCTTAAAATGCTTCTAACTTTTATGCAGTCTGAAGTTCTAGACTCGAGGATAATTGGATAAAAACATTTATTTCGGATTTTATTGAAGTTTATTCTTAAAAAAAAAAAGAGAGTTGCATCTTCATAGTGTAACAGTTTAACTGTAGACAAACTGTATTCGTTCGTATTTAAAATATGAGAGACAATCAACTGATATGTATTTGTTGGTTTAACTACCAGAGAGTTGTTCAGGAAGTCGTGTTATTATGCTTTGTTATTGTCATTAAGAAAAATACCTTAAGAGAAGTAAATTCCTTATCCCTTAAGATAAGTAAATATTTTATCATTATAATCTTTATTTTTTATATTTTTAAGACAGTCGCTTATACTTACATAAACGTGTGAAATGCAACTTTGAAATATGCTTTGTGTAGATTTGCGTTACAGGACCAGGATAACCTCGTTGGCAGGGCGTTGGATTCACATCCCTTGGGTTGTGAGCTCGAAACCAGCCGGCCGAAGACTCCCCGTGTATGTGGAGGCTGGTGCACGTATAAATCTTTCGTGGGGACAAAGTCCTCCATGTCGAGACAATACCACTCAGGGAACTGGTTCAGAGTTGATCGTTCTCTAATTTAGATCTAAATTATAACCTATGGATGGATGAACGAAATGCATGAATGAAGTTCTCTCCTTAAATAGAGTCGTGACGTATGAGTAGCTAAGACGTACTCTTGACCCTAAATGGCGCAACTGAAACAACAGACACTCTCTCGGCCGAAAATCGTTTCTAATGGCACATGTCATAGACATGTGCCATTAGAAACAATAACAACCGTTCAGTTAATAACAAGCAATATTTCAGTACTGTATCATGTGTGCACTTTTTTTCTCTAAAAAAATTTGCATTTTGGGAAAACATATCTGGTTTTACCTCGGGATATCCCAAACTATAACAGGATTTGAATCTTGTCGTGTTTGACTATAAAGCATAAAAGCTACCCTACTTATTACAACGGCGTAAGGCAAGTGTATTCAGAGGATTATATACAGGCATAAAGAGAACCAAGATTTGCAATGCAGCATGGTGTAGCGAAACGCATGATCAAAACATGTAATCGCATATGTGGCGGATGTAAAATCCCACCGACATCGTGGAAATCTCGAACGAGGTTCAGTGTGAAAGCGTGGGTTGTGATCCTCGGTGATTATCTCTTGGGTTGAACTTGCTACTCAAATGACTGAATAGATCAATGTACTTAGTTTTTCTGCAACAACATATTTGTTTTTGGTCAACACATAGGTTGTGAAGATTGTCGGCCACAAACACATATTTCATGAATGATGATGTGCCTGCACATTTTTCCATCGAGGTACGCACTCACATCCACGTTATGTATCTAAGGAGATGGACTGATGCACGGAAATAATTATTCTACTTCCATATTCACCGGATCCCAATCCATATGATATTTTTCTGTTGGGTCGGGCTTTTCCTTCGACGCTTATGAAAGCAACTATGATTGCTATCGCTGTGGTAGACATCAAAAGCATAATTAGTAACTTCAATTGTATCCGGAATTAGTTTTTACATTGTTCTAGACCGAGCAAATGACATCAGTGGGTACCATTTCTATCAACTCTTGCAATTATTAATCAAATAAACAGTTTTCTACTTATTATTATACTTTCTGTTGCTCCATCGTTGTTATGACGTTTCTCGCTATTTTCATCCTCTCAACGTGATTTGAAAGACAATATTCCTGGTAATTAGGGCTCGTTTTGATGTTTACTAAACAACATCCCGAGTTTGTCGTTATTCTTTCTTATGGCATTTGTCATAGACAAGCCCGCTACTAAATCAGCGATTTTAAACCGATATTTTTAGCGTCTCTTGTTTCAGTAGCGCCATCTAGGGCCACAAGTATGTCTTAGCTACTCATACGTCTTAACTCCTTTTACCAGTCGGACTTCTTTCATATATTTCATTCACTCAACCACAGATCGTAATTTAGACCTCAAGCAGAGAACGATTAGTTCTGAATCAGTACCCTCAATGGTATTGTAAGATTTTGGAACCACGACAGATTTATACGTGCACCAGCCACCTTATACATGGAGCCAGGGTTCGAACTCCATACACAAGGGATGCGAATCCAAAGCTCTACCAACCAGACTATTTCGGCCTAAAATCCTGAGTAATAAAGACCTGAGTTTGTCTGTACCTTAACCAAACTCGGAATTTTAATTTTGTACATATACATACTTAAATAATTATGACTATGAAAGAAAATAAATTCTTTAAGTACATCAAAACTATCAATAATAACAATTATTGCATTGATCCTTCAATACTGTTTTGAAATAAATATATTTTTTTCCTTTAAAAATATTTTTTTTATTTATGTTTTGTCTTTGGTTTCTAGGTACAGTCCTATGCTGTATCCTGAAACATTTGAAATTGAGAGAAATAAATATTTTCACACTCTTTTTAAATGAGGCATGATCAATTGAAAATATAGTATATTTCCTAACCGTTCTCATTAATTCAGTTTAATACCTGCAATTTTTCCTTAGTTAGAAAAAAATATTTCTTAAAGGAACTATTGCATTCTATAAAATCATTAGTTATATAAAACAATATTTTGCAGTTTTCGATCGATCTAAGCAAATTTAATATTGAAAAAAATGAAAGGGTTTTTTTTTTCTTAACATTCTTATAACCTTGTTCAGTATGGTGGATTTATGTTTTGTTTTGTTGTAAAGGATACAAAGTCACTGATGAATTTTAAAAAAATTATAGATTTGATATAAATTTCACACACATCAACGATTTCAGTGTAAATCCATATACCAAATTTCAATTACTTATTTTTTTGTAGTTTATGTTCATAGATGCACTGATAGAGATACAATGAGCCAACTCATTCTCTGAGAGATAAGGTCAGAATTCAAAGCTCAGCTACAATAATACGCCAATTTTATTATTATAATATTATTATTACAAATAATCTTTAATTATCATGCCTTCGATCATAATTAATTACATGTTTTCTTTCTCGTTGCTGCTGCTAACTGCGCAGGTAATAAAAAAGGTTTACTATTTTATCTTTCAAAAACAGAAGAATGACACACAATTAAATAACTGATGAAATAATGAAATCAATTTGAGCCGGCGTCCTGGCATAGGGGTAGCCCGTCTTCCCCGTGATGTGGGCGTCTTGGGTTCGAGTCCGGTTTGGGAATGGTTGTTCTATCTGTGAGATGTGTGAATGTGCCCTCCTGTAAAAAGGTGTAAATGCAAGCGAATGAGTGATGCGTGAGTAGCTAAGTCGTGCTCTTGGCCCTAGTTGGTGCTACTATAAAAATAAGAGACATTCCCCCACCGGCTTAAAATCGCGGTCTTCGTAACAGCGGGCTTGTCCCTGGTAAGTGCCATAAGAAACAACAACAAATAAATTTCAATTTCCATTGCAACAATGTAAAACGATTTTAGAATTGATGCAAGATAATTTTAAACAAAGTGTCAAATTTCAGTAAGAAATACATGGAAACTAATATAAAGTAATTTTTTAAATTATGAATAATAATAATTATAATTTTTATTATTTATTCTAAAGCGGTGAAAAATCTTTGTGTCATTAATATTTACGAAAGTTAAAGCGAAGAGACGTGAACATGCCACATAAATTTTAATTAAACAAAATCGAAATGACAATTTAAAATTATTTTTATGCTAAATAGATCAAGGTCAAATAATAACTCCAGGCCAATCAATCTACCTTGTAGAATACCGACACAAATTTATACATTCTTTTTTATTGCATATAAAATTATGAATAATGTGCTAATAATGGCATTAAAAGATAAAATAATTGGAATATTGTATACTATTCTGTAATAATAAAAGATATAACAAAGTAATTAATGCAAGTAATAAAAATTTGGATATTAAAAGTCAGGGATATTTATTTTACTTTAAAAATTTTTAATTTATCAAGAAATTCAGATAAGAACACAGAAAATTTAATTATTAAGAAGATTAGCTCTAGTTAAAAATGCATTAAATATGTTTAATCTTCTAACTAAATTCCATAATTAGAAGATTCCATATTTCTAATTTATTTCCTTTGAGAGACACTGGTTTTCAAGAATTTAAGCATAACGAATATTTGGTTTCAATTTCATTATTACAAAGATTAACAACAACAAAAACAAATGAAGAAAATGTATCATCCCACAAGGAAATTAGCGAATTAAAAGTATTGCAATTTTTATTTCGTCCAATTACAATTCTAATTGGAAAAATGAAATTAGATTTCCGGGATATTAATGAAATATTTTTGCTGGCTTCCGAACTTAAATTTTTTAAATCAAAATGATTGAATAGAATAGCGTTAGTATTGAACTGATGTGGTTTCGTCTTGAATTGGATCATAAATATGAAAGGAATGTTAATAAAATTCTGGTCCTCATTTTGATCGTAATTAAAACTGAAAGGAATCTTGCAGGTTGTTTTCTATTCGTTTTTTTTTTCAGTGATATTTTACTAGATTTTTGCAAAGCAAAAGAATGTTTATATGCATCGTTTAGCTAAATGGTGAAAGAATTGTGGATTTCAAAGTATATTGAATGAATAATAGTACGATTCAAAGAAGATGGTATGAATATATTTTTTTATCAAATTATATTTAAAGTGGAAAATATTATTTATTTAAATATAAATATCCATATTTTGTAAATTTAACCAAAATAAAGAGTGATTATAAAAAAAAAACTATCCCGATATATGAGGTGTAACTATCATACCGTTCACAGGAAAGGAAAAAAAAATTGGTTCAAGGTATTTTGAGGTATGAGCTCAATAATCACATGAAAAACAAAAATTAAGCTATAACAGTTGCTATTATAGTGATAAAACTTCAAAATTCTTAAATAGAAACACCGATTTTTTATTGGATTGTGTTCTCCATAGCAAAAAACAATATATAGCTTTGGAACAGTATTTTTAGCACGAAAGCGACCAGCGCTATACAGGAGGCTAAAAAAAAGGGGAAATGACCAATAATAAAAGAGAAACAATAAGAAAAACATTTTATTGTGTTTCACAAATTTTCTACTTGATATACCTCAACCAAGATGAAGCAGTCTGGTTTTCTACTGGTCTTCTAGAATCTTCACTTCTTTATTTCCTAATGTAATCACAATTTTATAAAAAAACAAACTATTTGATGCACGGACAGATACAATTTTATGTTTATCAACCTTAGCTGCGACTGCAATATTGGTTATTATGCTAAATTAATGATCGTTAAAAGATGTGCTAAATAGGTTGAATGTAACGGAACGTGTTCGGATTTAATTATTAAACTATTTTGTAAATGGACATATGAAGATTAATCGTTGTCTGGCTAGGTTTTTCTACTGGTAAGTACAAACATCTTCATCTTCTTTAATTTCTTAAGTAATCACAATTTTACAAATTAATTTTAATGCGCATTTACAAAATAACTAATGCTATGCCCTTCCTAATTTTCAACCCTTTCACAACAGATGTGTTTCTTTTTTAGAAAGTAAATTAATGGCGCGTCTGCTTTTCTATTGCAACTTTTTTAGTTTTTCCAAACAAAAGCGAGACGATTGTTACGTCGGAATTGAAAACAAAGCATTCATTAAAATTTGCCTTTTAAAGGAAACGATTGCATACTCATTTAACTGCTTAGACTTTGTTCTTTTAGAAAAAATATTTATTAGCACAATCAGGAATTCATGGTGTGTAGTTTTGTTGTTTCATGTTATGAACTTTTATCTAATGTTTGGAGAAAAAAAAGTATTATTTGTTTTTACTTCTATGGTTTGTGTGAAACTCTTTTCCGGTTATTTCCTCGAATAATGCGTTTGCTTAAAATAATTAAATATATTTATGCTTAGTTTCATATTGTAAAATGCATTTGAAGAAAATGCGAAGTTTAATTTTTTTTTAAAGTCAATGGAATTCTCATAAAAACAATAATGTGTAGTTCACTATAATTCCTGTATTTTCGGGAATCTTCATTTCTGTCACCAAATATGTGCCAAATTTGTCCCCAAGACTGAGATTTATTGACTAGCAGCCATTCAGCATCCGTTGAAATATCTGAAAAACTCTTTACCGTACTATGAGTCTAATTGGGAAGGGAAACAATGTTACAGATTCTTATATATTATTTCTATGTGCCAATATTTCTAATGTAAAGAAATATTTCTAATCTAAAGATACCTAATAGGAGCAGACAGGAAATATTAGAATAAAATTGTGTGAAAATATCCTGAAATATAACTTTTATAGATTTCTAATTTTATTTATGAACTTCAATGGACTCCTTCATAAAGTGTCGCTCCTACAAATATAAATTATAAGAAATCACTCTTCCAACGTTAGGAATCTTAGAAGTGCGGATGAGAATCTTCCGTCATGGTGGTTGATTCTCGCCACCAGCGTGGAAAATGGTGGTGGATGGCCAAATACAGTGGAGGTCAGTTACCTTCTGTCGTTGACGAGACATACTTAGCATGGAAAGGGTTGTACCATCGCCGGTGATAACCTTTATGACTTGTGCGGATTGGGATGACCGAGGATAGAACCTGGGACCTTGTGGTTCGCAGTCGAGTAGCATGACCACAATGCAAAAGCAATTGTTCGTGTAGCAAAGCTGTTAACTGGCTTATAAGCTTTCACTACAGACTTAACCATAGTTCCTGCCAGAGTTGCTGTTGCGTCGGTCCGGTCAATCACCCTAACGACTTTATTAGGAGCGGCGGAGTAGCCAGTGGGGCTATTTGAAATCACTCATTATCATAATGCGAACACACATGCGAATTACTCAGGAGTCCGCAGCAAATAAATTTCCCATACTGGGCTGTTTCCTATTATTCGCATAAAATGTGACTTATTAACTGTGTTGCATGGAGCCTGGAGAGTCTGTAATATGCATCGCCCATTAACAAGTGGTTACCTATAATTATTTTATATTATAACTAATTGACCATTTTAGTATTTTTTTTTTATTTTAAGTCAATCGTTTCCTAATTTTTAATCCTTTCTACCCATTTTTAAAAACTAAATCTGTAATTTTTTTTTTTATTTTAAGTCAATCGTTTCCTCATTTTTAATCCTTTCTACCCATTTTTAAAAACTAAATCTGTAATTTTTTTTTCTTTTAAGTCAATCGTTTCCTCATTTTTAATCCTTTCTACCCATTTTTAAAAACTAAATCTGTAATTTTATTATTTTTATTTTAAGTCAATCGTTTCCTCATTTTTAATCCTTGCTACCCATTTTTAAAAACTAAATCTGTAATTTTTCTTCTTCTTTTAAGTCAATCGTTTCCTTATTTTTAATCCTTTCTACCCATTTTTAAAAACGAAATCTGTAATTTTTTTTTCTTTTAAGTCAATCGTTTCCTCATTTTTAATCCTTGCTACCCATTTTTAAAAACTAAATCTGTAATTTTTTTATTTTTATTTTAAGTCAATCGTTTCCTCATTTTTAATCCTTTCTACCCATTTTTAAAAACTAAATCTGTAATTTTTTTTCTTCTTTTAAGTCAATCGTTTCCTCATTTTTAATCCTTGCTACCCATTTTTAAAAACTAAATCTGTAATTTTTTTTCTTCTTTTAAGTCAATCGTTTCCTTATTTTTAATCCTTTCTACCCATTTTTAAAAACTAAATCTGTAATTTTTTTTCTTTTAAATCAATCGTTTCCTCATTTTTAATCCTTTCTACCCATTTTTAAAAACTAAATCTGTAATTTTTTTTTTATTTTAAGTCAATCGTTTCCTCATTTTTAATCCTTTCTACCCATTTTTAAAAACTAAATCTGTAATTTTTTTTATTTTTATTTTAAGTCAATCGTTTCCTTATTTTTAATCCTTGCTACCCATTTTTAAAAACTAAATCTGTAATTTTTTTTCTTCTTTTAAGTCAATCGTTTCCTTATTTTTAATCCTTTCTACCCATTTTTAAAAACTAAATCTGTAATTTTTTTTCTTTTAAATCAATCGTTTCCTCATTTTTAATCCTTTCTACCCATTTTTAAAAACTAAATCTGTAAATATGTTCATCTTCTGCGCATTGCTTTTTTTTCCAGAGCAGCAAGTTTTTTTTTTTTTTTTTTTTTTTTTTTCGCAACGAGGTTTTTGCGAGCCAGAAGCGAACACGTCCAGGAAAAAATATGTATAATAGTGAATATAATTTTACAAAAAAGAATATTTTTGATATATGATTTAGGATTTAAGCCCACATAAAATTTATACAAGTATATACAAACATAATATGTATATACTACATTTTCATTTTAAACGATTTAAGTAATCTAACAGCATGTAGACTTGATAAATGTCTTCAGCAGATACAGAGAACTCATTTATTTTGCTTCACAGACTTACAGTTGTTACATTCAGCCATATTTTTAAAAATTCTAATGAAGACAAATGGAAGGGATGAATATCTACTCAGTGATAAGTTTTTAAATGAAACTATAAATATGAGTTTCTTTGTAAAGTTTTCTGTTGAAGTGGGTTAGAAAATATTTTTCAAATTTGTTTAACTTTTTATAATCAATTATCTTTCATAGATTCATCCATAATTTAATGTAAACTAATTTATTAGATACACTTAATTATTCATGAATGATATTATTTGATATCAAATATCGATTAATATATCTTTTTAATTCTTTAAAGAAAGAAAGAATTTGCAAGAAATAATATGTCTCTTTAACTGCATTAATAAAATAAAACATATTGCGTGTTAATTTGCTATACTGGATGATGGGATATAAGTTATAAGATTATTCATTATCTTGGCTTAACAAATATTTGTCAAAATATTTTTATGACTCATTGATATTGTTATCCCGCTTAGAAGACTCACAGAGAGGAAAATATACTTTCAGATATTTTTAATCAATTTTGAATTGATATCAATTTAGCGATTCTCACCTATGGAGGCTAACTTGATGTCTATTTGATGATGAGAAATCGGATGGTGCTGTTATTGCATTGCATTTAAGTAAAGTGTCATTGCAATGCGAACTGGTGGTCCAGGGATATGGTGCTGTTTAGTAATCATGTAACGATTTATTATTTGTTTGTGCATAGTTAAATTTTACAAGTGCTGTTCTTTGTTTTATATTCTGTGTTTTTTGTTGCCTACAGATTCAGTTCTTCGTAGAATAAAGCGTATTTTCATAATTGAATATTTAATATTAAATTGAACATACACACGATTGTTGTAAAAATATATCTAGGCTTAGACTAATTGATTTGCCAAGTAGTAGTCAACTCCAAATTAGTTTTCAAGTAAATTCTTTGTTTTTATCTAAACGAGTCAATAAAATGCAAAGAACGTTATAATAGTTATTTATCACAATATAAATATGGAAAATGTTTATCCTTTCACAAAATTAGGAATTTGGAATTTTTTTTAAAAATAATAACAATAAACCTTTCTTCTGAATATATTACAAATTAAAATGCAGTGAAAAGTACCTTACTTAAAAAAAATATTACGAATTAAAAAAGAGACAATTAAAATAAAGGATTAAAGAGGTATCGAACCTCTAGTCTAAAATATCGTAGAATGAAATATCGTAAATTTGTCTATTTTTACAATATTATTATAAATGTAGTCTTAATTATAAATATTCATAAGGTGTGTTTCAAATTTTTAGGGACACCATATAAAAACATAAAATCGAAATAATTTTTACCTAATATCTGTAAAAACTTCTTTGAAAAACATAAAAAATTAAATATAATAAAAAAATCTAAAATAATTAAATAAATATCAATGCTAATAAAAGAAGAAATTACAAAAAAATGCCAAATTTGTGTTTCAAATTTTTAGGGAC
This sequence comes from Argiope bruennichi, assembly GCF_947563725.1. Classification (NCBI taxonomy): domain Eukaryota; kingdom Metazoa; phylum Arthropoda; class Arachnida; order Araneae; family Araneidae; genus Argiope; species Argiope bruennichi. Next base: position 52,858,918 of record NC_079159.1, on the reverse strand, counting down.
AGCTAGATGAGATGGTATATAAATTCAAGTTAAATCTTTATTATTGCTCATTTTCATTTACTACCAGTTGTTTTAATAACTTAAAAAGCTTATATTGAAAACGTCCTCGTTAGTACTTAATTTTTTGCCGAAGAAATATGGCTAAAGGGAAATGGTTATCAGATCTTAAAAAAGGCCAAATAAAAGCTTATTACAACGAAAAAAGTCTTTGAGAAATATTGCAGCCCTCATAAAACGTTCAAAACGTGCTGTGGAAAATTATGTGAAGCAGTTAAATGTGAAATCAACTGCCATTCAAAAGCGAGGACCTAAGCCAAAGCTCGATTCACGTACCCGCAGGAGAATTATTCAGAAATGTGTAAATGAAAAATCTTCAGTACGAAAAGTAACAAAAGAATTGAAACTGCTATGTTCTCACACAACTGTTTGGAGGTCAATCAAGAGCAATAAAAACATGAAATATGCGAAAAAGGCTTGCAAACCAACACTTGCCAAACAACACAAATTACAACCTTTACTCTGGGCAAAGGAATACATGCATTTCGAAGATGAGTGGATAGAAGTCTTGTTCAGCGACGAGAAGAAGTTTAATCTAGATGGGCCAGAAGGTTGGAGATATTACTGGCACGATCTAAGAAAAGAACCAGAGATTTTCTCCAAAAGGCAAATGGGTGGTGGATCTGTTATGATTTGGGGAGCGTTTAGCTTCAATGGTACATCCGAACTGGCATTTGTGAATGAAAGAATGGATTCTGATCGATACCAAGAAATGTTACAAACACATTTACTTAATGCAGGACCTGAAATATGTGGTCCAAATTGGACTTTTCAGCAGGATAATGCATCTATCCACAGCTCAAAATCAACAAAAAAGTGGTTTAGAGATAACAATGGGAAAGTTCTGGATTGGCCAGCTAGAAGCCCTGATCTAAACCCCATTGAAAAACTATGGGGTCTTTGGCAAGAACAGTTTATGAAGGAGGGCGTCAATTTTATTCGAAAATGCAACTTCAACAAGCAATAATGAAAGCTTGGTGTTCTCTGGATCCAACACTTCTTCAGAACCTAATATATTCCATGCCAAACAGAATATATGATGTCATCAGAAAAAATGTTGCTAATATTGAACGGTAAAGAAGTTTAATTTGAAGTTTTGAAGCTTTTAATTCCACTGTCCCTAAAAATTTGAAACACAAAATTTGTGCTGCTCTTTTGTTTAGTTATTTCAAAGTTGAAATTTATTTGTGTAATCTTTATTTGTTTAATCTAAATTATCTTACAATATTTATTTTTGTTATTATCTAACTTGTTTCAGAAATAAATGTCAAATATTTATTATTCACGCTTTTATTTTCATTTTTATTGGTGTCCCTAAAAAATTGAAACACACCTTAATTATCTTAAAAATTATTTAATATCGTCATACCCAGCGTCAGGATAAATCAAGTAAGTAAAACAGTAAAAACTATTTTTGTAAACCAATAATAAAAAATATTGAAAATTAAAAAAAAATCTATGATTGTAAAATTTTTATTTTAATAATAACATATTGTAAAAATGATTTTCATGCAATTGTTAGATACAAGCTTGTTAAATAAAGCAAGAAAGACCGAAAAACATGTTTCTAAAATGCAGCTAAAATATTTTAGAAACTTATTTTAATTACAGAAATACATATAATAACCATAAAGAAATTATTTTCTGAATTTTAAAGCGCTGTACAATTTTTTTCACAATGTACCTGCATTGTTGTTACAAAAATAAATTTTGTAATATGCTCAAAAATTATTGAAATTATTCTTTAAGATTTACATTACTTTTCAATTAAAAATGTCTTTAAAACTTTTTGAGAATTCCTTATAAACGGGTATTTATTATTGCTCAAGAAGTAATTATATGCCAAATTTGGTAGTTCTAGTTTCCCCAATCTGCCTCATAGACAGTATGGAACAACTTATTTTTATCATAGAAGGCTCACTTTACGAATGACATGGGAACCTATAATCATTTTCATGTTGAAATAATTTTTTATTTAGAATAAATATAAATACAAAATTTACTATACATATCTTTTCGATCATCTTCTTTAAAGGTAATCTTATAAAGCGATTCGAAATACGCTTTTCATTATAACATGCCTCATATCTTGCATTAGATTTTTACAAGAGGCATTAGATTTGGATTCCAAGGCCGAATCTCCTTTCATTTCCTCAATGTCATTAGGATATTTTCCATTGTTTCTTCAAATTTGAACTGCACGCCTTCTACTTCCTATCTTTACTTCATGAATATGCTATATTCAATGACAATGGTCTCATTATTTTTTAATAGCTGCAGAATGTTGCAGAATTTTTCAGTTTCAATTTCTTCTGATTTTTGAAATTTTTTTGGATACTTTATACTTTTCGTATCGACGATACATCGGCGAATATCTTAGGCAATGGGAAATAGAAATATTATCACATATCGAAGGATTATCGCATGCAGTTTTGACGAATGCAGAGATTACAATATTAATACATTTCGCCAATGCCATATATCGTAGATAATTTTAAAATAATAAAATATGAATAATTTTTAATCCTAAATTCATCCGTGACTTTTTGAAAAAAATTGCAAAATTCGTTTGTAAGAATGGATTACTTCAAGTTTTTAAATAAAAAAAGAATCTGCATATCGAGAGACTAAACTGAAAAAGAAAATTTTCATCAATTCAGAAATTTGTAAAATGTTTAAAGATGCAAATTGTGATAGCTTAATCCAGAAACAAGAGAAAGAGACTTGGAAAACTGTCCGTTTATGTCATCGAACATCTTAGGCAATGGGAAATAGAAGGATTATTAATTTTCGAATAAGGAATAAAAATTAATTATGTACATGTTGAATCCATATAAGAAAGAAACTTTGTAACACTTAATTGCTGAACAAGCATTTTCTTCCTTGTTATGCGGACTTCTTTTCTGAAAATTGAAATTGAGAAGAGCATATTGAGCATTTTACACAGGACATTGCAAAAATAGTGCTAACAGTACCCAGAGATCTGGTTTACTATTTCATTTCAAGCTACTATTCGATGATTCTTCTATGAAATAACCCCTGCATATAAAAAAGTTGGTCACACTAAGTTTCTGAATAAACACTTCCTTCAGTGTTATTTGGACTTCTTTTTTGCAAATTGAGATTAAGAAGAGCATATTGAGCATTTTGTACAGGGCATTGCAAAAATAGTGGAAAAGTACTCGGAGAGGAAATCTACTGTTTTATTTCAAGCTACTATCGAATGATTCTTCCATGATTATTCTGAGAATTACATAAGCGACATCGTAATATCAGTTGAAAAAGTGTGTGTATTTATTAACCATGCAGAGTTGATATTAAAGAGGTTTCTTTACAAAAACTGTATTATTAAACTGTATTCTATACTATATTTTTGAAATATGGTACATAATATAGTATATTATTATACTATATACATTACAGTAGAAGCTCGAGTATCCGATTCGTGATTATTCGGCTTCCGTATTATCCGGCCTTGTTTTCTTTTATCGTAATTAAATGAGAAAAAAACAAGGCATTGCGTTAGCAATACTGCCAAGGAATTGGAAAGCGGGGTAAAATGCAGAAGCAATCATCTATGAAGGACTTTTTCAAAAACTAAAAACTGTAAGTTTTGACTTATTTTAGAGTTACCTTTTCATATCTGCGGATTCATTTATGTGAAAAATAAAATCTGTTTGAATCAAGTTTTTTTTAAGAACTAGGCCTACGATTTACGTTAATGTTTTGTTTATGTTTCCTGTATTTAAGGCATTACAGAATTTATATTAAAATGTAAACAATGTATATCCTTTAACTTACTTTTTCTCTAATAAATTCTTGAAAGGAGCAGTGCAGTATATAAACATTTATAAACTACCAGTACAGAGCCTTCTATTTTAACTGAACACGTTACCAGCAATTGCTTTTATGATTCACTGGCCCGCAGCCGCGTTCATATTCTACGTGGCTTGAGGTAAATGGAAAACTTAGTACTCAATAAGAAGTGAGAAACTACGTATTATGAGAGAAGGTATTGATATAAATACCTTGTCTTCAGGTATTGGCGGACAAATAAATGGATTTATAGAACTCTGGTCTATCCGGCATTTTTGTTGTGTGGCCTTCCCTTCCGCCACATTAGGCCGGATACTCATGAGTGTACTGAATATAATATTAATGTACTCGATTTTTGAAAGTAGAACCAAAATAAAATTTTTATAATCATATTCGTGTTCACCAATCAAAATTTAATATATGTTTATTTTAATTTTAGAGAAAATACTTTTATGGAAATTTTTCCTTCCCTTAATAGACAGACTATATAAAGATAAAGTATAAAAACTGTTATTTTTGCTTATCCCCTTTGGATTGAACACCAAATCAAACCAAATCCAAGAGATCGGGGAGGGAGGGGTGCAGTTCTTTCTGAGGGTTAAGACTCCAGAACAACGACGGGCAGAAGTCTGACTTTAGCTCATATGAAGATGACACTCACACACTCGCTTACACAACCTCTTTTTACAGTGAGAGCTCTTTCACACACCTCACAGATAGAACACAGCGTAAAGAATACCCATGCCCGAACCAGGATTTCAACACGGGGAAGGCGCGCTACCCCTAGGCCAAGACGCCGGCAAAAAAACTGTAAAACACTAAATATAATTAATTAATATGTTGGCTAATTAACCGGAACTATTAGATGCTAAATTTTTTCAACGTGTTTCACTTAAACTACGCTTTAATTATTGTTCGCCAATATTTTTCCTTATTTTCAATTAAAACTCCCTTAGAATAAATAAAGGTTTAATTGAAAAAGTAGAAAAAGACTGAATGTTATTTTTCGAAATGCTTAACGTGTGTGAAGGAAAAGTCAACATTTTTAATCACAAAACTTAATAAAATCCGATGCTAAAAGAAAAACGGTGCCCTGTCTTATAGGCAATCTCAAAATTCATTGATTAATCCTTTAGAAATATTTTAAGTACACGAGCTAATTATCAAAGTAATCAGCACCCTGCTTTCCAAAATTTTTATCTGAATGAAGGTATTCGCATACAAATCCTCTATAACCCTTTATAGACGAGGTAGGATCAATTTAATCAAAATTCTGTGCAATAAATCCTTAAAATTTAACTATTACCCTTCAGAAATTTCCATTATAAGGAGATGAGATTAAATGTAGGAAAATAGAATCCTTATTAATAATTCCATGCTTAGTTAGGAATTTTAACATAAAATATAACAAAATGCTATAAAAATGCGCAATTTGGAGGCAGTTATTGTTTAAGTAAATACACTTGAAACGTACATCACCATTCTGAATTAAAAACCCACCGTTTCTTGATTACTGCATTTCCGTGGGAAACCGTATTTAATTCAATATTTGCCTTACTATAAAAAAAAAGTTTTTTACAATATATTATATCATTATAATCAGATATATCATTTTATTAGACATAAACGAATTGCAATATTTCTAATGCATTGACAACGATAGAATCGTTCGTCACTTTCGTCATTTCTGAAGAGTGCGCTATATCTGTTTCTCGTTGATTTCGAACAGAAATGCAAATTTAATTCTTTGGCGTTTTTTACTCTCCTGGTCACTTTCACTAAAATTGAATATAGTAGCCCTCAAAATAAGCTTAAAGAGAAAGCGTAGTAGTTTGAATTAATAAAAAAATAGTATTTTATGTTTCGATTGAAATAATCAGGAATATCTCTGGGTCTTGCTTTCTCATTTCATTTTAACTTTAATTCTTATATTACCAAGTAATAAATTTGTGTTTATTAAGGGACACCTGATTTCATACACATTTAAACAAACATAACAGCAAACAGTTTTACTCTTTTGATAAGGGCAATAACCAATGCAAATGTGTCTTAAGCAGTGTATATAATGAAATTTCTTCTTTAAAGATCGGATCAATTTAAATTCACAGTTAAATCCATTAATAACTTAATAAACATGTTAATGATATTCTAGATAATAGTTCACAAATTTTATGATAATAACTTCACTAGAATAACTTCACAAAGAAACTAGAACTCATTTTCTAGAATAACTTCACAAATTTTATGATAATGCTCAGATTTATTTATTATGACCCATTCCTTTCATAGGTGATGTCATAATATCTTCACTCAAACATAAATGTCAACATGGCCTTTATGTTTGCATATACTGAGTCTTTATTAATAACTATGCGAATTTTATGTAACACTATCTGGTACCAGGCACGTTGCTGCCGCAGAAGAATTAATTTTGGAAATATCGTTTGAAATTTAAAATAGCTGTCTGATAGAAAGAATGATATTTATTTTCTTATCGACAATGAATACAGTCATTGAAATTTAATGATATATAAAGAAGTGTTGTAAATAATACTTATTCTAATTTTTTATTTTATTACTCAAGTGATTTAGGATAAACGCTTTTTTTTTTTTTTTTGATTTTCTGTCTGAGAATCCAACAAACAACTGGTCATGTGAAAAACATGGATTTTCTGGATTCAATCCACACATTTGAAATGATTGACCTTGCACCTCGTTGTTGGTCAAAGTGAATGCAAATCGAAAGGGGAACTGCAGTCTTTTGAAATCAGAAGGCATGTCGGTGGGAATAATGGGAATGCGTGCAATGAGCTCATCTTCTCCATTCGTCTTTCCGTAAAGAATAGTTTCTCTCTTCTTGCCGCATATTGGTCCTTTGACTCTGCATACGCATGATCGGTTAGCACATAAGCGTTTTGTTTCGGTTCTTACTATATGTTGATCTTGAGATTCTGAAGCACGTGAATTTTTAATTCGTAAAAGATATGCTTTATTGCTCGCTTGTCGTTCTTCGTTTGTTTAAGAAGCTTGAATTGGTTTATTTTTATTTGCTGCGCTGGTAGATCTATTAAGTGATGAATGTTTGGGGACATATTTTTGTTGTTGTTCCTTATGACACTTGCCATGAACAAGCTCGCTGTTACGAAGACAGCGATTTTAAGCCGGAGGGGGAGCGTCTCTTGTTTTTATAGTAGCGCCAACTAGGGCAAAGAGTACGACTTTGCTACTCACGCATCACTCATTCGTTTGCACAACCCCTTTTTACAGAAGGGCACATTCACTCATCTCACATATAGAACAACGGAAGAACAACCATGCCCAAACCGGGACTTAGGGATTATGAATATTTTAAAAGCGGTTATTACGTAACCAATATCAAAAAGTTATAAATACAAGTGATCAATACTTTTCAAAGAGGGGTGTGATTCAAATCCTTGATCTTACTGGTGATATTTCGATTGCAGGTTTTGGATCTGATTAGGTCCAAATTACCATCTGTGGATGAGTGAATGAAATGCGTGAATGAAGTCCGCCCCGTAAAAAGGGTTGTGACGTGTGTGTAGCTAAGTCGTTCTCTTGGCTATAGATGGCGCTACTATAGGAACAAGAAGCGCTGTCCTTCAGGCCTATACCGGCTGTCTTCGAACAGCGGGCTTGTCCATGACAAGTGCCATAAGAAGCAACAACAGACTCAGAGTTCTGAAATTAGCAGTATGTTCTTTCATCGCAATATTAGAAACTCTTCTCCTCAACAATATCATATCTTAATTAGAGCGAATACTTAATCCTTGTTTATACGACTTAGTTCTGTGTTATTACGGGGACTGTCTGTGACTTCACTCATTCGTTTGCACAACCCCTTTTTACAGGAGGGCACATTCACTCATCTCACATATAGAACAGCGAAAGAACAACCATGCCCAGATCGGGACTCAAACCCAGGAAGCCCAGATCGTGGAGAAGACACGCTACCCCCATGCCAGGACGCCGGCGGACATATTTTTATATAAGCAATCAACACCGTATACGTTTGTATAACCGAAATATCGTTTGTCGATTCACTGAATAAATAGAAAAATTACTGTTTTCACTGCAACATTTCCATTATATTTAACTTAACTTGATCGGCAGAGATAATAATAAATGTATTTTGTATGTTTGAGATAAACTCCGAATAATATGTGCTCTTTGCCGTAGATAAAATGTTGCGCAAGCTGAATGACAACATCGTGTGTAGATGACTATTCATTAATGACAAAAAAAAAAAAAAGAATTGGCACTTGCACTGAATATTTTCGATTTCATTTCATTCACAATGATTGGCATCAATCATAATAATTTTATTTTGTTTGATATAAGTGCGATTAACTCTGAATAACGTGTACCGTTTGCCGTTTACTGTTTGCCTTTTATCAATTGTCAATTTCAAAATCTAACCTTTGCGCAAGTGCAAGAAATAGGTTGAGCAAGTTCGATCGTAATTGGTTGAACGGTACTGCAGCGTATAAGGTACGAACAAACAAAAATTCGTTTTTATATATTAGATATAGGAACTTAATCAGGGATGGTATTATTATCATGACAAAAGGATAATACCATCCTAATGTTTTAAAATTCTTAGAATTTGTACTTCTTACAAGTTTTTTTTTCTGAAAAGCAGTTTAATAACATTTTTAATTGTTTTACATTAACCTTATCCCAATCCAGTGGTTCTAGCGTTGATTGAAGTCTATTCTTTCAAAATCGGTATTAATGTTATAAAATTAATTGGTAATTATCAAATCATGGGATTATTAATTTATAGAATGATTAAATATTTGTTCTCCAAGCAATTCGTTTCTTAACTGATATTAAAAAAGCTTTTTTTAAAGTTTATTCAGTTCATTTTCACATTAGTTTTGATTTTTAAAATATGTAAGGGATACGTATACATTGGCTGCGCATATATGGAATTCTGAATGAAAACACTTAAAACCTTTACGTTTTATTCATTTAGAATTTATTATTAATGGATATTAAGATGTTAATCAATATGAAAAATTACTATTTAAAACCTGACAAAGGCAAAATCTTAGAGATTAAGTCAAAGGTATGCATTCATTTACGTGGATCAGATTCCATTGACGAAAAGGAATTGTACTCACATCTTTGGTATATTTTTAAAACACATTATAATTCTTTGGCTTCTAACTTTTTTCTCTAATTTATTTTGAAAATTACTTGTTCTACTTTATTTTGATGTACTTGATAAGGATTTGTAAAAATAATCATTTTATTTCACAAGCACATAAAGTAAAATAAATTGTAAAGAAAAGAATTGAGTAAAACTGTGCTTCAGAAAATATAATCTTTCGCTATACATCGATAAAAATGAAAAATAGTCTTTTCTGTGCAGGCAATACCTCTGTCCCCAAAACATGATAACACACGAGGTACCTAGTAAAACAAATTACTGTGGTTAGTGATGTTTTGATCAGGGTGTTTAATAAACTGAGATCAATTACCCTTTTTCCAATGAGGAAATTATTTCATCTCCAGACGATTAGTTCCATTATTTAAAATTAATAAGGATTCAGTTTTCCAAAAATGTAATTCATTGATTCATTCTCCTTTATATCAAAAGATACCGATCAATCGCAGAATAGTTAAAACAGCTTGAATTGTTAGATCATGCATTTCAAAGTTACATTACAAGATCATGCATTACAAAGTTTTGTTATACTACTTTAGATCTTTACAGAGGCAGATGCGAAGAACGATGTGTGAATTGACAATCCTCTTGAAACTTTGGAAACGATACTGATTTTGTTAATTTAGCTTAGAAATGGAATTATAGCAACTAGGACTTGTTACTCCTCTTGAAAGTTTGGAAACGATATTGATTTTGTTCAGTAAGCTTAGAAATGGAATTATAGCAATTAGGACTTGTCACTAATGCAATTATTTCATAAGATTGACTTTTGACTGTATTCTTCGAACACAGATTAACAACTGTCATTTAAAAATTGTAAGCTATTGTAGATATTCATTAAAAGATATAATTAAAAAAATTCCTGAGTTATTGCCCAAATATATAAAAAAAATGTGTATATCACAATTCTTGTTCTTATAATACATCTTAAACGATAGAATTTAAGTAATCCAATAAATATAATAGTATTCCGCATGGAATATACTATCACATTTGCAGTTAAGTTTCATAGCAACGTAACCATATTTTTAAATGCTGTCATATAAATAGCAAACCTGGTATTTCAGGCCATCCTATATTTTAGGAGTTGTAGCTAAGAAAAATATAGTGCATCAATCCTGAATGTGGCCTACATTTACGCAGAGATCATTTATAGAGTCAAAAGATGGTAATAAACATGATATCTGATATGATAAATGACTGATACCGAAATTTCTATACATAATATTGTTAAATTTAACCTGTCACCTTGTAAGGTCCAGGTCTTGAAACTTGCGATATTCTTAAGCAGGAAGTTCGGTATTCTTTCACACTAGGCCAACTATTGCGCGTATTTGAAAGTCACGTCTATTTCAGGAAGATCACGTGACCACTAGGAATTGCAATACCGGTATACCAGGATACCGAATACCGGTATTTTGAGCCATTTGTACACTTTTGTAATACCGGTATTCACAAGCTTAAATACCGGTTTTTCGGTATTTACTAAAAATTTTTTAAGTTGTTCAGGGATCACCAACAAAGCAAAATAGTATACGTTTTTGTTTTTATGTCTCCCTAACGGGCGAAATAAATTAGCTAATTAATGGCTTAATTCATTGCTTAAATATAAATTAACAAAGGAGGGATTATCGCTGAAAGAATATATTGTATCCATAATGATTGAGGGAGCAACAGTTATGAAAAAATTTGGAAAGTTGATTGGTGAAAGTCAGCAATTGTGCTATGCTCATGGAATTCAATTAGGAGTAATAGATGTATTATACTAAAAAAATAAAAAAAAACAGAAGAATCCAAATACTGTGGATATAGAAACTTCGGATTCCAACTTTGAAGAGAGTAAGAGTGTGAGTGATATTGACAATGAAGATAATGACATTGTAATTGTTGAAGATGATATTGCTAATGGGGATGAAATATTAAGCCATCAAGAATGGCTTCCTATAATTTATAAAGTTCGAAAAATTGTTAAGGTATTTAAACGATTCTTTATAAAAAATGATATATTACTAAAATATATACTAACTGAAAATAAAAACAGAATGTATGTTAATGTTAGATTCTAAAACACGTTGGAACAGTTTACTCCTCATGATGGAACGACTTTTGAAACTGAGAATTCCAATCCAAATAGCAATAATCGACTTAAACCTATAAATTAATTTTTCAGATAGTGAATTCCACTTAATATCCAGAACTGTATCAGTTCTACTGCTAATAAAACTGACAATTAAAGCATTATGTCGGAGAGATTCTAATTTATTAACAGCTAATGCAACAATAAATTTCATGTTGCAGTTACTAAAAGAACAGCACACATCACTATCTGAAGAATTATATATTACATTGACAAATCGCACAGAAGAAAGGCATATCGAAATAGAAAATGTCTTATGATATTTACATAATAATAATGATTTTAAAAATGAAAATGACAAAGAAAATAAAAGAACCAATTCAATTCTGATTAAGTTTATGGTAAATTTTCTTAAATTTTTTTACCCACAAACCTATCCATATTCAGAAGAATTCGGTTCAGTTATCGAAGATTATGATGATACTAATGTCGACAGTGAAAAGGAATTATCTCTTGAACAAAAATTAGAATTAGCGATAAATAAAAAAAATTGTCAAGGAACCAAAATACAATACAGAAATCAGCTATATCCAAAACCATCCGACGAACCATCCATTGAGGATGAGTGATTTAGAGGTAAATACTTGGAAAAAGTACATCGCGCATTTCTAACAGTACCACCGATTAGCGTAGACGCCGAAAGCGCGTTTTCGACAGCTGGTCATTTTTGCACAAAATTACTTTTCAGGCTTAATGGCAGTACAATTGATGCATTATGTTTTTTAAGATCACTTTTCAAAAATTTGTAATAGTACCACAGACCGAATAGTGATATTTTCACTTTTTTTGTGATTTAAATAAATAATATGTTCATTTACATTTTTGTGATTCTTTATATACTGTCATAATTTATAGCTTACAAATTATTTTTTGTGATATTTACTCTCTCTAATAAAATTGGCAAATAAAACAAAGAAACATCTGTGTTTTCTTTCTTTTTCTAAAATTTCTAATACCGATATTAAGATCTAAAAAATACCGAATACCGGTATTGAAATTTTGGTCCGATATTGCAATCCCTAGACCACAATGGGACGATGGCAAATAGTTGTCCGAATGCAATGCCGAATACAAAATGAAAGAAACTTAAAATAATTATTAGCAGTAACTATCAATTTGGATATTATTTGATTTGATTTGGATGTTATTCTTACAGTTATGATGGTGCTGCTATTGCAAATTCTAATTGCAATAAACCTTAATGATATATTTGATCAGGTCTATTATTTTTTTTTCTTTTTAATTCACTGACAAGGGCATTCTGCTACTGTCACCTTTTGCGTTTGCTAGCCGAAGAATAGAATAATTCATATCCATATTATGAATGATGTTTAAATTTGAAATAAGAAACGAAAAATTGTGAAAATAAATATAATATTAATTTACATTATTGTATTTAAAGCTTTAAGCTAATTACATTCTAGAAAATTATTTCAGAATATCAGGACGAATAACCTGTTTTCAAAGGGGAATTGAGCAAAAAAATAAATTATGCTGTAAAAGCTAAAGAATTCCATAAAGGAAATAAAAAATGGAATTTAACTTAAGATTACCACATGAGAAGAAATTAAAATTTTATGAAACATTTCGAAGATTTAAAAGAAAATGTTACAAGCAAAAAATTTTTAATCAGCTGCCAGCTTTACTTTTACATACATGGATTAATTTCATAATTAAAATGTTACCCAAAAGCGTTTTTTACATGATGCCACATGCCGATAAATAAGAATTTTTTTCGGTATGTGTCAACTACTAATTTTAGAATATTTCTTTAAAACGAAATTAAACAAGGCATATAATTTGTATTAAAAGCGAATTTAGCTGTATGGAATAAGGCATTATTTTTTGCAATAAAGTGAAAGAGGCAGATTAAAGATCATTTATCAATTCTCTACTGATGCAGGTGTTTTGCATTTGGATAATTTTAAACATTAATTTATGTTTACTGTGAATTATTTTTTACACAGTTGGATATACCTTGCATTCCGTGATTCCTTAATAGTGTCCGATAAAGTATTTAAAAGATTGAAGATTTCTAAATTTAAAAGAAAAATACAAATAGTTATGAGTAATGAATGATCTTTTATTACATTTTTGTGAAGTCTTAGGAACTTCGAAAAAGCAAAAAAAAAAGTAAATAAATATAAAAAATACTTATAATATATAAATAATGTTCATAACGTTAATGTGCATAAAAATTAAATACAACAAAAGACAAAGGAAATAAAATTTTTTGTTTCTAATTTGAAAAGACATTTTTGAAATTTGATTCAGTTGTCTCTTTCATTATTAATATTTATTGTTAATTACATAGAAATGTTAATGTGCATAGAAAAAATCATATATAAGATCATTGTACGAAACGTGGGCTTCAATACAGTAACTGAAACAATGAAAATTATTGTTACAAAGTATACTTTAATGTATTTTCAATAAAATACTAAAATTTGAAAGAAAATAAGCTATAAAGATAAAAAAAAATTACTTGTTCAATTTTAAAGTGGTGTAAAAATGGTCTGATTTCAGCAAAATGCTTAAAAGATCTGGAGGATTACGCTTATAAAATAATGATTAATTTTTCATTCAAAATCTATTTATCATTTTTCGAACCAGTTTTAGCTAATATTTTATCGTCCATCTCTGATAGCTCCAGGTCTACTTATCTGCCATGCAGATCGTTTTGAAAGCGTGTTTCTAATTATTGATAATATGTCAGTTTATAAATTTATCGGCCAAAAGTCAATGCCAAACAATTATAATATGTTTCTGAATCACCATCAATTAATAATACTAACTCATATAAATATTTAGTAGAATCTATCTTTGCCAGTTTTCAATATCAGAGCGCAGAATTTGAGGAGCGTTCACAATTTAAATAACAATTAGCTATATATTTTCTTTTAATTTTATTCCCTTTCTGCATGATATAAATACATTTGTAAGTTTATATATATATATATATATATATATATATATATATATATACGTGTGTGTGTGTGTGTGTGTGTGTGTGTGTGTGTGTGTGTGTGTGTGTGTGTGTGTGTGTGTGTGTGTGTGTGTGTGTGTGTGTGTAATAATATTTTAAACTCTTAATTTAATCCAAATTAATTTCTAAAACTTTTTCTTAATTTTGCCCACCGTAATTTCATTCTAAAATACTCTCTTATTTCGTGATCCAACTTTCGGTTTAATTAATCCCTTTGTAAAAATAATGCGCCATCAGAAATACGTTTCAAATGAGAGTGATACTTTTGCACTTATCAGAGGTCAAAATATATATTTCATCTGCACGCCGCCAGAAATCCTATGTTATATAAGGTTAGTGATCATTTGTTCGGTCCTTTTTGCCTTCTGCTTTTGTGCCGGTAATCATGTTTGTCTCCCGGGAGCGAAGAAAGAGAATAAAACGAAATTAGAAATACCAAGTCTCTTCATTGCTTGTCAAACCTGCATAATGTTTCAACCAAAATAACGTTTCATATTATTTACAAGACAGGATTCAAAATAATGTTATAATATATATATATATATATATATATATATATATAATTTTACTCAATGTTCTGAATTAAATATTTTATTGCATATTCTTTATGATCATACTAATAATTACAGCAATAATGTTATGCTTGCTCAAGGTTATTAAAAAGGAGTTATTAAAAAAACCTTTTACATCTCAAAAGGTCTCAATTAATTTCTCATTTAAATTTTCTGAATTTTTCGAAAAAACAACAATTAAAAATGATAATATTTCATTGTTTGATTTCGCATTTTTGTTTCCTGTTTGAAAAAAAATGTTAATGAATCTCAAAGGATTTTCAGTATCCTTAGCATTGCTTATTTCCTATAAAAATACATTAGCGTGCTTGTATACACCAGAGAAAAGTAGAAAATTTTTGTTATTTCTGTTTAGAATATTTTTTACATTATTTTATGTTGCATTTTTGGGAAATTCCTTTGAAATATTTTTCTCTAAGAAATGTGCCCTATCTATTTTCAATAGGGGAATTGCAAAGTTTAGATGTATCTTTAAACCAAGTTTAGAAGTATCTTTATAAAAATCAATATTTTTTTTTTAAATGTACATGGGTGCGTAACTATTTGTTCTTTCACTTAAGAAACCATATTAGATAAATCTATCTCTTCTAAAAAAAACTCTTAGCAAATAGAACATGCTACAGTGTACGCTCTTCCTCTCCAATTTGCAAAATAAATAGATAAAAAAATAAAAATAAAAAAAATAAAATCCGGTGGAATAAATAAGATTATATATGATAGTGGTTGCAAGAAGCAATGGATTTTACAATTAACATATGTTTCGCATTCTTTTTTTTTTTTTTTTAGTTAAACGAACGTCTTGATCTGAAATTACACATGACGTTTATTAGGTGAACCTTGTAACATGAATCTTGTTCAGATGAAGTATGCGAGATTCCTGTACCCTCCCCCCCCTGAATAATGATCAGTTTATTTGAGTAACAGATTGTTCCTACAATACCTGACCCGTGAAAATGTATTTCGAATGCATAGCTTTAACTCGATACTGTGACTATATCATGAGGAGATAAGTAATTTGCTGATAAAAGGCTGATTAAAAATGCGAATTATATTGAAATTTAAAAGATAAAATAGTTAAGGACCGAAGTGAGCAGAGATGGGAGTTATCTAGCATTGGAAGAAAAAACAAAAAACAATTGGAGATTTATTACATAAAATTCCATTCTTATTCCTTTTTTATCATAACTATCTTAATACATATGTTTAATATGATTCGTTTGTCTGTAAACAAGACGTTTCAGATTCTATGTATCATTCACTTACTTAGATGGTAAAATTTCGAAACTTACTACAGTTCTTGTGTGTTTCATTGCAGTGTGCTATTTTAAAAATTTCAGAACTTAATTAGCAGTTAGTCGATTATTTTTTTATCGAATTCAATTCCATATGAGTTTTGTCTATTGTACGTAAGAAAGCACTGATTAAATTATTTCATAATATTTATAATGCAGAATTATAACAAGATGACAAGAAAATTATGTTGACAAATTATTATGACAAAAGAATTATGACAAGAAAAGTAATTAAAACAATGTGCAATTAAAATGTTGAGAGTAAAGGAATTAATTGATAAAGGCATTTAAACTTGTACAACGGCTTAACTATAAGAAAATTTCAAGATGGCTTACAGGAAGGATTCGGCATCTTCTTTTTCCAGCAGTGTTTTATAAATTATATAAATCGCATAGTATAATTCCAATACAGATATTTTAAAAGATCACAGAAATGGGTTTGTTGCCTATATTTTTCCTAAAATATACGTAATGCAATTTAATATTTCTTTCTTTCTTACAGACATGTGTTGAAATTACATTCTTAGTTTGCAAAAAGAATTAACTTAATTTTTTAATTTGAGATTTTGGCAATCTGATTGCGACTTCTTCATCTTTATCAATCACTTGCGTACTGAAGTTACAGAAAAAAAAACAATATAAAAGCAAAATCAGTGGGAGTGTATGCGATATGATCTCCCAATACTCGCATACCTTCTAATAAACTTGTCATGCCAGAGAATGCCTTGCATGCCACTGGAGTACAGTAGTGAAGAAAATTGTCTTTTGATATGAATTTAGCATATTTACTGAGTCTATTGTGTCATCTTTGGTAAGTTTCTGCGCGTTTAATCTCTGACATGTGATTAATAGTATTCGAAAATTGAATATGTGATCTAGAACGTTTTTGTAATCACAAAATCCCATACCAAATTTCATGTTTTTAAGTCATCGCGTTTATGAATTATCGCGCTTACATATTTCTGAAGGTACAGACATACGGACAGTCTATTGTTGGATTTGGCTCAAAATTTGACAGGTATCTATACAATAGATGTTGAATCTGTGCACCTAATTTTATCTATCTAGCTATCTTCGGTTTGAAATTCTCGTGTTAACTTATATTCTAGTAGTCAGTTCGAAAATATAAAAATTTGGTGTAAAGACTATATACCAAATTTCAACCGTTTAGATCAAAGCATTTTTGAGTTATTTTTGTCAGAGACAAATAGACGGACATTTTCAAAAAAATGTGTTTTTCAAATTCATTCGTTGATTCGAATTCATTCGGAGATTCGTCAAAATTGGGAGTACGATTTTTTTTTTTTACTAAGACAGCAGTAATAATATTTAAATAATGTAATATTCCTCTTCTGTTTCAACCCTATCACAACCACCCTTTTTCAATATTAATGCCTTAACATTAATATTGATATTTATAGTGCCTTTTCATAAAAAAATGCATGTAAGGTAATTTCAAAGGCCACTTGTTTGGTTTTTTTTTTTTTTTTTTGCATATTTTTATCTAAAAATCGATACTTATATAAAGCTCAATGTGTGTGTGTGTGTGTGTTGGCACTCTACAGTCCATATCGTTCGACCTACAGCTACCAAATGTGGTACATGCCTACCTTGGAGGTCGGGAATGTGCACCTGGGGTCCATTTTTTTGAATTTTTAATTAGAATTTTAATTATTAATTAAAATTACCGTCAAAAATTCTTTTCATTTCCCCACCGCCAAATGAGTAAGGCTTCAGTTTTTTTTCCCAAGCTAACGAGGATAGGCTTAACATATTTTCGGCCGATTGTTTCAAACTATTCTGTTTATTTTCTTAGTGTTTGATGCATTTAAAATTAAACATTGTTAGTTAATCGATCTTTCAGATTCATTCTGAAGTACTTTTGAATTAAAATAAAACAGAATAAAGGAAATTAAAAATGTCTAATCTGCGTAGCGTTACCCCAACTGGTGTAGAAAATTCACGCATTTACGTTACTATAATTGGCGTTGAAAATTCGTGCATGCACATTGTGTTCTGATTGTTGACAACTCTATTTTCAACGGATACGGACTTGGTTTTGAAGGTTTAACATGTTTCCGACCGATTAATTCAAACGATTCTGATTATTTTCTTTATTTTAAATACTCAGCGACTCAGTACTCATATTTAAAAAAATGCTTCGTTTCAGTAAAAAAATGTTCTTATATTAATTGCAATTTAACCATTTCCACTTTAATTTAAAGCATTAATTCTACGAGAGCTAACAGAAAATTGGAGAGATACATATTACGTTATGGCTGAAGGCTGTCATAATATTATAAAGGAATTATATGACTATCAAAATTTGAAGCTTTAAAATATTTTGATGAAGAAGCTATTAAAATAGGAGTTACATAAAATATTTAATTATTAAAATTTTTACGAGCATTAAGATTAGCGAACCGGCTGGTCACCAAAGGCGGCTAGTATTAAAATAAAGTAAAATATTTCCAAGAGTTTCGAGTTTTAGTTCATCATCTAAAAAGTCACATATGTATCGATTTTATTCCTAACTATTATCATCACATTTCTAAATTAAGTGGTAAAAAAATGAGAAAAAAAAATACAGTGATGGATTATTATTTGCTTAATCAAAGTATGGCAAAACTTTTTTTTGGACGTGAGTGAGGAGTAATCTTTTCCGGTCTAACTTTCTTCCTACTTTCCATAATGGTATGTGAAAGCGCCTCTGGCAAAGTTGAGGCAAAGTTTCAGGAGGTATTTTTTGCATTAAACTAAATCGAATTCTGAAGTTAAGCTCGCCTTTTTTATCAGATAAGAAGGATTCTAGTGACTCATAGTAGTAGGCAAGAGAAATGTGATCGAATTTTGGTAATGTAAGCAAAAGCAAAGAAGTTTCCGCAAAATTCTTTATTGAACTCACTTTACTATCGTTTCATTTTATTTATTTATTTTATGTAGCTGAATGATAAACATAAAAAAATTGTAAAATATTAAGAAGCTTATTGATTCAGATACAGCCTGGTTCCAATGAGTTGGTGATTGTGATGTAATAATAATGTGGTATCAGATGAGCCTACATTGATTAGTCACTTCTTCATAATTTGCCATTGAGAGTATATCAGTAATGAGATGTAGGGAGAAAAAATGGAATGGTTTGAACAAAATCGTATATTTCGAAAATCTATCATTTTTGCGTGATATTCTATCCATTTCATACTGTTATTCCTCTCAGAAATTCCAATTATCTGTCGGTGGTGGTGGTGTCAAAAATCTGCCATCAGCCATCAACTAATTAGATAACTACCTATATATATGTAACATTATTTGTTGTGAAGCATGATGCAGTTTTGAAGACAGTGAAGAGACTTTTTATCTTTTTAAATTCTTTTTAATCCATCGGGAAAGCATAACTATTTAGAAACAAAGACGCGGACATCGCACGTCCGCCACAAAGCGTTGCAAAAAGCAGAAGTAGGGAAGAAGGACGAAATGAATTATCCCTCGCCTTATATAACCTTAGATTTTGATAGGGAAAATATTTCTTCACAGTGCCAATATATTAATAAGATTCTGGTAGGGATTTCTGACGCATGTCAATCACATGTAAGGGAAACATGTAAGGGATCTTTTAAGAAAGAATGTGCTTACTGGACATTTTTACCCCTTCACGCCGAGCGTGTGAAAGTATCGACGTTTAGCTGACTAAGCAATTTTATAAAGCTTCTCTTGAATTAATTAAGTAGAGAAAGTGGAATTGGAAAGTGGCTATAACTTCTTTAGCTTTGTTCTCTTATTATTATTATATTTAGTTGTAACTTTCTTTCCTTAGCTAAAATATCTTTCTATTATTGTCTACAGCTATGACTTCTGAAAACTTACCATCTTGCTATCATCTATAACTACGGCCAGTTTCTGTAGCTATACCCCCCTTATTATTATCTACAGCTACGACTTCACAACTTTAACCGCTTATTATTATCTATATCTACGATTTCCAAAGCTTTTACTTCTTATTATTAGCTATAATTACAATTTCCATAGGTTTGACCTCTTATTATTATCGACAGCTAAGATTTCCACAGCTTTGACCTCTTATTATTATCTACAGCTAAGATTTCCATAGGTTTGACCTCTTATTATTATCAATATCTGCAATTTCCATAGCTTTGACTTCGTATTATTATCTATAACTAAGATTTCCATAACTTTAACCTCTTATTAATACTATATCTACGGCCTCAGTAGCCTCAATATTTTATTATGGAATAGCTGTCACATTGGAATTGTTATGACTTAATTTGGAAACATACAAATCTTGAAAAAATTTATAATTGCAGTTTCCAAGTTTGAATCCAGATTGGCTGCGGATGGATGTTTTTCATAATTTTTTTTAAAAAAAAATAATAATTAGCAGATAAAAAGAAATTTTATTGAGGAGTTTCATTCCCAACAAAATTATGTTAAAAATAAAATTGAAATAGCATAATATAACATTGCCAAAACAATTTCTTAAACAATAATTGAGTAAAGTACACATAACCATATTATATTTAAAAATTTGTCATACGGAATTTTAAAAAAAATCGTAAAGCCACGTAAGTTTTAATTTAATGTCAATATTCGGTGAAT